>NW_006239064.1:0-8148 GCF_000226075.1 Solanum tuberosum | reverse complement strand
GTATAAAGTGAGAGAGGCGAGTGAGCGAGCGAGCTCTGGGAGAGGGGAGAGAGGGGAACGAAAATATATGTATATATACAATTTTCTCTCGCTTTATACAAACACAAACGCACTTTATACACTTGCGTTTGTATAAAAAATGAGAGAGGCGAGGGAGAGAACGAGAGTGGCGAGCGAGATTCACCAGGAGAGAGGTGAAATAGCAATAGTTTGCTATGAGGTACAATTAAATCAAACTATGTTTATAACATTTAATTTGAATTAATAGTTTGCTATTATATACAATTTCTAAACTCAAAATTTGTTTAAAGATTGAAATATTACAATTTTAATACAAATTATGTTTATAAAATATGTACTACATAAAATAAAAATTCCCTAAAATTTCTAGGGAATCACTACATAGGTTGTAGCCTATGGAATATTGTCATAGTTTTTATGTTTTATTATGATCATTGGAAAACAATTAGGTTAATATTTCTATATAGTTATTTATGCTTTTACTTGAAATCAAACTTAATATATATTATAAAGATAATTTTATTTATGGATTTGATTAACAAGTAGTAACAATAACACCATGTAATATTATTTTGTCAATATTTATGATAACATTTTTAAATTATAATTTAATTTTAAAAATTATAAAAAATATACTTTTAAGAAAAGAAGGCTGACCCAGCAAAGCCTGTAGCCCATGTACTTGTGGGCTGGGCCGACTATTTTCTGGCCCACACCAAAAATGGCTTAGCCCGGCCTGACCTGTCAAATTTCAAAGCCTGTATGGATTAGCCCGGATGGGGTGGGCCAGCCCATATTGACAACTCTAGTACTAGATATTGAATAGTATTTAACAAAAGGTAAATTATCTCTTTGTTTTCCTGAACAAATATTGTTGGACATCTATTTTTAGTATAGCTGACAAGTAAAAATGAACGGAGCGAGTAATCATTTCTTTCTTCAAGACATTTAACTACTGACACGTCAATAAAATCACTCCTTATTTATTAGGAATGATCAATTTCTTAAAAAGGTATGTTCAAACTAAAAACATCACTTATTTAAAAACGAAGAAAATAGTACACAATTTTATGGATAATTGTTGCACTATATATAAAGTGTACTTGGGAAAATATTTCTAATCTTTTCATGTTGATTGGTAAAATTTTCTGAAGAACACTTTCTCTAAAAAACTAAACTTCTTAAAATAGAAAAAAGTTTTAAAAAAAAAAACAAGTTTCATTTATAACATTTAATATTAATTGTCTCATTCCCATCCTTAACACACACCATCTCCACTCCAACCCCCACACTCCTACACCCATGGCGTTTAATTTGATTACATTATATACAAATATTTTTTATTTATTTATCAAAAACAATAAATAAAAAAATTATTTATTTTCTGAAAATTTTTCCACCAAATACACCCTAAATCTATATAGGTCACAAAAGTTATAGGGAGGTAGAAGATGAGAAGTTTCTTGTGGTCAACTTAGTCTTACTCTTTCAGCTTAGGCCAACCCCAAGGGGGGCCTCTTTTATTTCCTCGTGTGTATGGGGATTTAGGTTCGTAGTATCTAATATTGGTTTATGGATTTTGTTTTTAAAATTTGTTTGGTGCAAATATAATAATTATTTTTCTTCAATTTATTTTTTTTCCTTATCTTTTGATTTTTGTTTTCTAATTTTCATGATTATGGCACCAAACAAATCAAAAAGAGCCTCACCGAATTTCTCTGACAAACATATCTTGCACGATATGTTGGATTAGGTGTTGCATTGTACAAGTGATGGAAAAATTATGAGAACGTAATTAAATAATAAAAATAATTTTTCTTTAATCGCTTGAGTTTTTAAAATGATATGATTACACATTTCAATATGGTATTAGAATGGGTTAGAAGTTTTGAGATTGAATCTCACCGCCCAAGTCTCAATCATTATTAAAAAAAAAGAGAAGAATTTTCTCGTGTTTGGTTCATGAAAAAAATAATTAGGCCTACACATGAGGGGCCGGCATGTTGAGAATACACTTAAATTAATAAAAATATATTTTCTCGAACGTCTTAAGCTTTTAGACGAGATGGTCACGAAATAATTATACCCTTCAACATTATGCATGCTAATTGTACTAACAGGCTAAGTTGCGCGAAGTTTTTACTTTTGATGCCGCAGCCATTTCGAATTCTCTAAAAATATTGATATTTTAAAAGTAGCTCTGACAAATTAGTCAAAGTATTGATAAATTAATCAAGCTATGTGCAAGTAGCTATCGCAATAAAAAGAGATAATAAATCGAAACAACTTAAGCAAACGCGTCCACAGAAGAAAATATGAGTGTTGAGCCGATTATGGCATTATGTGATTTGACCATTAAATTGCCGTAAACAGTGTGGTTTCTCCACCTAACTACTATAGTAGCAATAATCAATTAAAACGAGAATAAGTAAAGACTGATTAATAATTTCAAATCTACTAATTAGCCCTAAAAAATTGGCCATATGGTCCATTGCTAATTCTCTATACGATGCATACTCTACAACAGGTAGAGCAATGGATTTGATCGGATTAATTTTTTGAATGATCACTCAATTAATAATTTTTATATTAAAAAGTCACATTTCTTTTTAATTTCAATTTTTTCAAATAAAGTAAATGATTTTTGAAATAATAACTAATATTTATAAAGTGATCATTTGAGAAATTAATTCAAATTTGACCATATACCTTTTTTTCAAGCAACTCACACAACTATTATTTTATTCAAACTTACAATTAAATTCTACCGTTACTAATATCATCGAATACGACTTATTTGCAAAATTAAATGAAACCAAACAACACAATTAATAAGATTTGTTTATTCACAAAATTAAATGAGAAAGAAAAAAGTTAAACGTCCAAGGAAAAACATTGGGTATTATTTTAGAAAGAGAAGATGTTCAAAAATGCCTTCAAAACTACTTTAGTACCTAACAAATTTTTACCAAGTTTTAATTATATTATTTTTTTTAAAAAAATATGTTAGTACCTAACTAATTTTTTTTTTTATGGTTATATATAATATATCAATTTTAAAAAAAAATATTTTGACAAGTTTTCTCATTAGTCATTTTGGGCTACATATAAACTTAATTTTTGATAAATTTGAATGGGTTGATCTAACAAACACGCGGGTTGGATGAATTGGAAAGATTGGATTTGCTTTTGCCACCCTAGGGACTACTAATCATTTTTGAAACTCAACTAATGAGATCCGAACACACGACACACTTAGTACATTGTAGCTCCGCCCATGATACCGAATCCATAACAAAAAGTATGTATTTTCTCCGTTCCAAAATAAATGATTTTTTAGCCTTTTTATTTTGTTTCAAAATAAGTGATGCCACTACAACAAAAACACATTCTAGCGGTAATAAATATAAACATTAAGAAAGAGTGATAAAGTTTTTATCGACATTAGTTAATTGTCATTGGATCCAGTGTCGTTATAGGCCTTGAGAACATTTACAAAAAGTGTTAAATAGCGCTAAAAATATGTTTTAAACGACAATTAAGTTATTGCCGTAAATTAATTGCTGCTAAATATCATATTTGTGGCAGTAGAATTTCAAAAAGCAATTGATCTTGCTTGTTCTTTCAAAAGTACCATTATTTTAATACATATAATTTTACACCATCAAATAATCACTTCTTACTTTAAGACATTTAACTAGGGATAAATTTAGTAAAATAACACTCCTACGTTAAAAATATCATTTATCTAGAAATGGAGAAAATAGTACATAATTTTCTGGATAATTTTTGCACTATAAGGGTGTGCTCGATACGCCGAAAAATATTTTTAGTATTTTCATGTTGATTGGTAAAATATGTTAGAAAATACGTTTTTTTTTTAAAAATCTTAAAATAAGGAACTAAGAAAAACACATTTCATGAATGACATTTTACATTAATTATCTCCTCCCCATTCTCTAGCAGAGACCATCTCCACTCCCACCCTCCAAAACCCCAACTCCACCCCACCCCAACACTCCTACCCTAGCTTGTCCCCCTCCCATGGTGTTTAATTTGAATAAATTATATATAAATATTTTTATTTATTTATAAAAAAATCACCTTTTTTTTTTCAAAGAATATTTTCTAATTTTTTTTCTTTTACACCAAACACACCCTAAATCTGTATGTCACTAAAAAGGCAAGGAGGTAGATTATGAGAAGTTTGTTGTGGTTATATACATAAACATGACTCTTAACTTGACGGTAATTGGCAACTATGTTATTTAACTTTATCAGTGCACAAGCAAACACTTTAACTATTCAAAATTTGAACAAATAAACACTCGAGTACCGCAGGCCATATGCATGATATATAAACGCTTCTACGCACGTGGATTCCACGAATGACATAAATTGTCAGGTCGGACGCTACGTAAGACACATTTATCTATTTGTTCAATTTTATACAAGTTAAAATGTTTACTTGTGCATACCCAAAGTTGGAGGACATAGATATTAGCTAAGGCAAGTTAAATGATACGTTTATATATTATGTGTAATTGAAATCCCTACATAACCCGCTCATTTTGCGGGGGGTTTAATTGCATTTTGGGTTTTTTTTAAACCATCCCTAATTTACAGTTACAACGATTTAAAAAAACCCTATAAAATATTTCATTTAACAATCATTTTTAACAAATCATTAAGTTTTATTTAGCTAGGGTTTATCACCTCTACAATCTATTTTGGACAAGTAATTAAATTTTAATTAATTGGGGTTCATAACCTCCGCAATACAAAATTTTAATACTCATGATTTGGCAGCGGTTAAAACTCCCACACAAGATTGTTATAGTAAAAATTTATTTTTTTAGAAATTTTATTGCATAATTACGAGAATGAGCAAAATTAAAACAAATAAAATGACCCCCAAACAATTTTTTCAATCAACCAAACTATCCTAAAACCAACATACATAGCAAGGATAAATATATATATATATATAAAATTCATTAAATGGTATAGTTGTATGTATATATGTGGTTCTTTATGTGTATACATTGTATATGCATAATATATAAACATTATTCTTAACTTGAATTCAGTTGAAAACTATGACCTTTAATTTTATTAGTGTACAAATAGGCTCTTCAATTATCCAAAACTTGAGCAAATAAACACTCGAATTTACCTCTGGCCAGAGGCGAATCTAGGATTTTTCGAAAATGGGTGCACTAAGTAAAATGTATTGAAGTGAGAATTGATCCTTAATCCTCAAGGTCAAAAGCTCAACATTTAACCATGTGGACCATTTAGACTTCTTGTAGTACGGGTGCAAGAATATAATATTATACAAAATCTTAAAAAATATACATATAAAATATCTAATTTTACGAAGAGACCACGGGTGCGGGTGCCCTATTTTTTGGCTGTAAATTCGCCACTGCCTCTGGCATGCTTGACTTGATCAGTGTATTTCATGTATTTTGCTAGATAGAATTCAAGTGTTCATTTGTTCAAGTTTTGGATAGTTAAAGCGCCTACTTGTGCACTGATAAAGTTAAAGGTTATACCTACCCGCTAAAGGCAAGTTAAAAGTCATGTTTAATATTAGACATAATACATAAATGTGCCATTTAACTTGGCGTGATTTCACATTTATACCTCCAACTTTGGGTGTGCATAAGTAGACACTTATTTGTATAAAGTCGAACAATTAGACACATGAGTCCTATGTGACATTATACACGAAGACACCACATAGAACACGAATTGTCATGTAGGACGTGTGTGTCTCTTTGTTCAATTTTATACAAGTTTAAGTGTCTACTTGTGTACACTAAAAGTTGGAGGGCATAAATATAAAATGAGATCAAATTAAAGTGTAAATTTCATATATGACATATATTATAGTACTATTTTCGAGTTATAGCAGCAGATTTAGACTTTCAAGTTATAACATTAAAAATTTCAGGTTGTAACATATTATTAAAATAAAAAAGTATTTCTAATAATTAAAAACATTTGATTTGAAAATAATAAACTGATAAAAAGAAATTAAAATAAAACGTTTAAGAATGAAAAAATTAAAAAAACGGAAATAGGGATGACTTTTAAATTTGAATTAAATTAAGATAACTATTAATTAGCACGAATTAAGGAATTTCAAACTAATTAAGAATATTCAGTTTCCTTAATTCACTCCAATTTGTTAAAATTAATTTAAAAATCAGAGTTTATCCATTTTTCTTTTATGTTTCTCTCTCTTCGTCTTTTCTTTCCAGAAATTGAGACAGTCGACAATTTTATTTTTATTTTTTTTGTTGAAAAAACGTGTTTTTTTTTTGTGATGGACAACTACGTATCAATATTAATTAAACATGGCGGAAGATGGATTGCTTCATGTTAGTATTTTTAGTTGTTTACTGTTTTTATTTGGATTTCAAAAAATGAAAATGTAAATCGTAACTATATTGAATGTGATTTTTTTTTTTGTATAAACAATACAATTTGTTCATAATACTTATTATTTCTTGTGAAATTGTAATATTAGTGATTTTTTTGGTAAATTTCTGTTATTTGGTAGTGGTTTAGTGTAATTATAATTAATTTGGTACGAAAGTGTATTCAGTAAGGTGAAAAAAAGGTTGTTTAGACTTTTGAAGAAATAGATGACAGTTGTTTTAAGTTAATATGAAAGTGTGTTAACTAGTTAGAAAAAAAAGTTATTTTAAAGTTTGAATAAGTGTATTAAAAATGTTTTAAGTTGGTATGAAATTCAAAATGCTATTATTTATATAAGTTTTGTCAATTATGTATAAATTTGTGCGAAAGGAATGAACTATTTTGTATGAGAAATGTATAAATTTTGGTATAAATGATGATAGGATAAATGAATGTTGTATTAAGTATGTATGAAATCTGTTGTATTTTTTTAAAAATGAAATATGTTTGTATTTTACTGTATGAATGATTCGTGAATGAAAAAATAATGACAATTGTGTGTAATTTTTTATTTATTTATTATGTAAGACTAAATTTAGTTTTTTTAATGAAACAGGGAAATATGTTGATTTTCAGATGGAGGGGATTATATATGAGTATTCTAGTCTTTATAGTGGTCTAGTAAGTGCGATAACATCGCAGCTAATGATAGATGCTAATATTCACAATATTGAGATAAAATATATAGTTAGTGATAGATGTCCCCCTATTAGTATCCACAATGATGTAGGTGTGCAGGTTTTTTTAGATCAAAAGAAATCTAATGTAGATTTCTTTACGAAATATCCATTGTGCATAACTTTGAAGAATATAGCAATAGATAATCAGGATTCTGTAGTTGTTGTGGATAGGAGACATTCTGATGTTAGTAGAACACTAACTAACTTTGATTTATACTCTAGCAACTACATCCGTTTGATAGGAGTGAATTTAGATGGAGTTGTCGATGAGAATATTGATGAAGGAAATGGAGTAATCAGTGACCTTTCTAATTTATTTATAGCTGAAAATCAGATTTACAATGATAAAGAAACACTTATGGAGGTTATGCGACATTATGGAGTTGTGGAAAAATTCAGATTTATTGTGACTCGTTCTAGTTCATCTTGGTAAGGATTTTATTTTTTGTTTGAATTTGTATTTATTTTGTAGTGTATTTAGTATATCAGTTTTTAATGGATTTTTTTTGTTTTTTAAATAGTTATTACCTGAAGTGTCCTGCTGATAATTGTTCCTGGATGATGAACTCATCATGTTTGAATCAATCAAAGCTATTTAAAATTAGAAAGTACTGTGCGGAACACACTTGTTCCGTTAGAGATAGAGTGTATGCAAGACGTCAGGGAATAACTGACGTTGTAGCTGTTTTAATAATGGATAAATTTATTGATCCATCGACTGTATACACTCCAAAAGATATAGCGGAAGACGTTTTGAAAGTGCATGGTGTTGCGCTAACATACATGCAGGCCTGGAGAGCTAAAGAAAAGGCGATAAAATTGGTGCGTGGAGATCCAGCAGAATCATATGCCAAACTTCCAGATTTTTTTTATAACTTAATTTTGTATTTTATATTACTGACTGAATTGGTGTGAATTTTAAAAAATGCAACAATCTGGCATGCAGTTTGTTTACATA
>NW_006239063.1:1484998-1486131 GCF_000226075.1 Solanum tuberosum | reverse complement strand
AAAACAAAAAATATAAAATTACAAATATGGGATAAAATATTAACTATAGAAGACATATATAGCTACGAATTCATAAATAAGGATATGCTTTTAGGAATGCCATTCTTAGAAAAACTATATCCCCATGTGATAACAAAAACACACTGGTGGTTTACTACACCATGTAAACAAAAGGTAGGAGCAAAAAGGGTAAACAACAAAAATAGAAAAACCACACCATGGATCAAAGGAAGTGAAAAGAATACCCAAATACTATAAAATATTAACGAAAGTAACCATAATATCGAATTAATTGTATTTTCTATAGATAAACTAAAAATAATTCAAGAAAAACTAGAACCGTTATATAGTGAAGATCCCCTAAAAGGATAAGAAAAACATAAGACAAAAATAACATCGAACTGATTGATGAAAATAGCATCATAACCCAGAAACCATTAAAATATAATTTCGATGATTTATTAGAATTTAAAATGCATTTAAAAGAATTACTAGAAAATAATTACATACAAGAAAGCAATAGTAAACATACAAGTCCAGCATTTATAGTAAACAAGCATAGTGAACAAAAAAGAGGGAAAAGTAGGATGGTTATTGACTATAGAAGTCTAAATGCAAAAAACAAAAACATATAATTAACCAATACCAAATAAAGTATTAAAAATTAGACAAATTCAAGGATATAATTACTTCAGTAAGTTTGATTGCAAGTCAGGATTTTACCATCTAAAATTAGAAGAAGAATCCAAAAAATTGACAGCTTTCATAGTACCACAAGGATTCTATGACTGGAATGTATTTTACCTTTTGGTTATAAAAATGCACCAGGAAGATACCAACATTTCATGGATAATTACTTTAACCAACTAGAAAATTGCATAATATACATAGATGATATATTATTATATTCAAGGACTCAAGAAGAACATATAAAATTGCTAGAAAAATTTATACATATTATAACATACTCAGGAATAAGTCTAAGAAAGAAAAAGGCAGAAATAATGAAAACTCAAATAGAATTCCTAGGAATACAAATAGATAAAAATTGTATAAAAATGCTAACACACATAGTACAAAAGATAATAAATTCTGAAGAACAAATAGATACGAAAAAGAAATTACAATCATTT
>NW_006239063.1:1479710-1484895 GCF_000226075.1 Solanum tuberosum | reverse complement strand
AAAGACCAAGAACAAATACGAAAAATAAAATTTTTATGTAAAAATTTACCTAAATTATGTTTTCCAGATGAAAATAAAGAATTTACATATATAGTGGAATCAGATGCAAGTGAAATAAGTTATGGAGGAGTATTAAAATATAGATATAATAAGAAAAAGGTGGAACACCATTGCAGATATTATTCAGGAACATTCAATATATAAATGCTTATTAGCCTTTGAACCATACATCGTATATAACAAATTTATTATAAGAACAGATAATATGCAGGTAAAATGGTGGATAACTAGAAAGGTACAAGATTCAGTGACAACCAAAGAGATACGAAGACTAGTATTAAATATACTAAATTTTACATTTACAATAGAAATAATATGTACTAACAAGAAAGCTACGCATAATGAAAACGAAAACACTATAGAAGAAATACTCAAAGCTATGAACCTACTTTGCACAAAAGTAGAAAATATTGACAAAGAGCTACATGAAATAAAAATTCAGCAGCATGACTATAAACATGCGGAGCTAAGTCGATCAGAAGACTTAAAAATTCTAGAGCTACAAGGTGACTAATGATTTGTTACATGCAGCTACAGGAAGCACATCTGCAGCAAAAGAAGAAAATAAAACCAGATATGTTAATACCAATATGAATAAGATGTTCGAAAAACCATTTATGCCAAAAAACCAAAAAGATCCATTATTCATACCACCTCAGCTAAACACATATAAAGAAAGCCTAGGACAAAATAAAAAGACTTATAACCATATAACCAGAGCTTACGTAGAAAACATCCACAAAATACAGACCTTTCTAAACCAAAATCCAAAATCCAAGATCCAAGAATACAAAAAACCCTATGAAGACTATATTACACAAAATTTGCAGGGATATAACAAGTTGATTGCACAACCAGGAACTAGCACCAATCTAGTAGGAACTTGCTACAACTATCAAAAATACAAAAAACCCCATGAAGATTACATTACACAAAATCTACAAGGATATAACAAACTGGTTGCACCACCAAGAACAAGTAGCAATATAGTAGGAACTTGCTACAACTACGGATTGTTAAGTACCGTATATACCCAAATAGGAGATGAGATATCAACAATACCAGAACTACATAAGGCATTTATGCATTATAAAAGAACAACTAAATGAACACTTTTTTATATAAAATTCTAGTCAGCACCAGCAGAAATATTGTACGATGAAATTAAACCTATCATACAAGTTATAAAAATTGGACTGGCTAGAGAAATGTTAATACCAGAAAAAATAGAACAACAACACGAGATACAAAAGATAGAGATACCGGAGTTTTATGCAAGAAAGCAGATTATTGGAATAGGTACTATTTTGAACGAGTTAACAACCAATTATTTAAGTGGAAATTCAGTATGGAGCTATTATGCAAGAGAACAAACTAAGATATATTCAAATTCTAGAGAAATTAGAAAAGCAGATATGGAAGAAATACAACAATGGATACTTAGCTTATTAGAACCAGAACAACAGCCAACTACAAGGGCGATACGGAAGAATTTTATTTCACCAGAGATAATGATAAATTATTGCAAAGCTATTGGACACAGATACCCAGATCATCAATGTTCAAAATGCTATGGAGAAGACAATGTAATTCCAGCTGTCCTGCTAGAATAAAGCCGACAAGATAAAAAGCAAGATTGACAAAGATAAAAAGAAGATAAAAGAAAAAGTAAAGTTGTTCATCTTATTGAAAAAGTCAGTTAGTAGGATTAGGAATCTTTAAAGCATGAAAATTAGTGGACAAGTGTAAAGTAAAGTGTGCATTATTAAAGTAGTGTGCAGAAAAATGTAAAGTAATAGTTAGACAGATGTAAAGTAGAAATAGTATAGGACAGATGTAAAGTAGAAATAGTTAGTTGTAAAGTAAGCATCTGTACTTGTATAAATAGAGATCTAAGGCAAGACTTTCTTGACGGAAATCAAGCCTCTTTGTAAACAAAAATACTCTCAAATAAATATCAAGTTTTAACCTAAGCTATGGAGAAAAAATATACCAGATCTCATAGAAAAACAGGTATATCTATTTATGATTATGCGTAGCTAAATCTTTTGATTCCTGAATATCATAGCATGATTAAATAAGTTCATACTAGTTATTATATACTAGAATTATTTGAAGCATGTTTTCTAGTTTGTTAACATGAGGAAAAAAGAAAAAACTTCCAGACTATGCCATCCTAAAGTTGAAACCATAGGCAAGGAAGCCGTGAGGGGAGTAAACAGAGCTGAGGCGCTGTTAGGAAGAGAGTACTTTTGAAAGTACGATGTTAATAGTGACAGGAAAACATGATTGAAAATAATCTAGTTTATAGTAATCTAATATGAATAGTATTTATTATGCATATGATATAAGGGAATTATTGATTAAACAGCAGATTATCAATATGACTTATTTACATGATAAAGTAATACTAGCCTACAAAATGCTAATTTTATATATTCTTAAAAATATAGAAATTATAGAATTAAGAAGAATGATATGGGAAAAAATAATTTGACCGTGAAGATGAAGAGCTAATGAATCAGACATGGTATGAAATAGATGAAATATATGATCTAGAACGAATTAGTATTTATGATTTAGAATTAGAATACTTAGACTAATGATAAATTACGAATACCTTCAATATTGGCAAGCAACTATTGTAGATATCACCTTATTCGGAAATCTGATAAAAGAAAATATAGAAATATATCAACAAACCCAAGATATACAATATATAGAATATATACTAGAAAATATAAAAGAAATTATAAGATTAATACCTTTAGAAAAAGTGTATTATGACAGAATTAATACCTGAAAAGCACCCCCCTCCCCCCCAAAAAAATTGGTATTAGAGCTATGGATAGTATAAGTAAAGAACAACACAAATATGAATTAATCAGAACAATTATAGAGAAACGCTACGAGTTAAAACATAGACTAGAAAGACTTAAATATAACATACACGCAGGAGTATGTGAAAAATCTGTACTAGCTCAAAGAAAAATAATATTTAAAATACAACTACATGTACAACAAATAGAATATAAACTAAAGCATAACCTATAATGAATAAAGAAGAATTTGCTATAGATGAAAAAACATATGAAAATCAAGACGGATTAAAAATAAAAATAATATTTTCAAACTTAGGAAGGAGATATAAAAAAATAGGTGAAAACTTATATCTAATGATAGAAAAAGAAACAGTAAGATTAGAAGATAGTCTAACAGCCATGGTACGAATAACTAGAGAAAACGAAGAAATAGACAGAAAAAAAGAGAGAAATTATTAGACAACAAGAAAAACTAGAAATACAACAAATAGAAGAAACAAAAAATGATAAGATAATTGCTCTTGAAAGAGAATTGGCTACACTAAAAGAACTATATACAACTAAACAAAAAGAAAAAGAAATTGAAACAAAGTTAAAATATGAAATAGAAAAATTCAAAGAAAAATTACAAATCGAAGAAAGAGAAGAACCAGACATAAGAATTGACGATATAAATAAAAATATAAATGAATCAAAAAATGAAGACCACTCAGAACAAGGTTCGGACATAAGCGAAACATATACAGAAATATTAGCAAATATAGATGATATAAAATCTACAGAAATAAATACAGGAGATATTAAAGATACAAAACCAAGTACATCAGGAGTTAAAAACCCAAAAGAATTAAATCCCAATTATTATTCAGTTAGTTATTAACAATCTGATAGGTATGATAGCATATGGAATAAAAGATTAAATAAAAAATGGACACCAACCACAACAACCACTCGAAATAATAATTTTTTAGATCTAGACTGCGTAACAAATATAAATAAAACAATCCAATTATGGGTAGGATATATATCAAAACAATTAATAGATAATAAAATAGGAATGTTAGAAGTACCAGGATATATAGAAAGAACACTTATAGGAACAATAAAGTTATGGTTACAAAACCTAGCAGAAGAAAGTATAAAAACATTAAGAAATAATAAGAGAATAGATGGAGAGATAGCAACAACACCAATTGACATATTAAATAAATATGAAATAGCTATACGGAATGAGTTTAGTAGTACGACTACAGAAACAGAAGAACAAAATAAGGAAAAACAGCTAAACAGAAATTTAATGTTAAAATTAGCAATATGTAACATGTGTTATATAGAAGAATATACATGCGTATTTAGAGAATATTATTATAAAGGAACATATAATATAGAGGAAGGGAAAGAAATAAGAAGATTATACTTCACAAAACTACAAGGATTACAAGATACTTTAGGAGCAAGAATAAGGTACTTACAAAAATGGTATTCAGAAATATGTGAAAAATATAGAGAAGAAATAAAAATGGAAAAAATCATAATAAAAAACTTATCCTATTGCAAGGATAAAGTAGCACCTCAATTTGGATGTAATGATAATTACTATAAAAAGAAATATAGGAAACCAGGTAAATATAAAAAATATAAATCCCAGTATAAGTACAAAAGACCTCGAAGAAGATACTAAATAAAAAATTCTAATACAAAAGGACCATTTAGACCAAAGAAAAAAATAACTGAATGCACTTGTTATAATTGTGGGAAACTAGGACATATAGCTAAAGATTGTAAATTACCCAAAAATCCTAAGAAAAAACAAATATCTGAAGTAATAATCGGTAATGAAGAATATACACAAATAGAATATATAGATTATGAGCCAGAAAGTGACGATAGTATATATGACTTATCCGAGAATGAAGTAAATGAAATTGAAGATAATTTGTATATAGATGAATTAAAGTGAGTACTCTAAGATAATTTTCTTTTAAAGTGAGTACTCTAATATGAGTTTGTTACTAAAGTACTTACTCTACCAAGTATTAGCATGCAAGGTTTAAAGTTGTTTCACCGTCAAAGTACCCTTGGCATGTATTTCCCTTATATAAATCAAAATGATCCTAGATTACACATGGTAAATATGTTTGTATGTTGGATATACAATCTGCCAATATCATGCCAACTTGCTTCAATTATCTATATATATGTCATCTTGTCACATGTTCATATGTTCCCTTTATTGGTTATTACTCCCATTGTTTAGATTTTATATTGTACTTACTTGGAATATGTATCCGTCCTTAAGTTGA
>NW_006239063.1:1461380-1478954 GCF_000226075.1 Solanum tuberosum | reverse complement strand
TAGATCTCCCCCATAGAAGCACATGATACTCAGCGGTTGTTGGTGAGCTCCAGGTTGATTCGGAGATTTGCGGAGTCTTTACTCTGCGTATTTCATACTGGTACAATCATGGATTCCAGTAGAGGCTTTGTAGACATTGTAAAGCTATCATCTGTATTCATAGTTTCACTTGTCACATGTATCGGTTCAGCTAGTCAATATGTGTTATATATGAAGCTTCTCATCAGTAAATCTATCTGCATAGTAGTTTACTTTTAATCATAGGTCACTTGTAAATCATGTGTTCATATGGTACTTGTCTGCCTTACCTAGGGTTGGGGTATGACATTGGGTCAATACTTGGAGAGCCGGCCTTATTTCCACATTTTTCATAACCCCCACATCAATAGGAGCTTGAGGAACTTTAGGCTCTTGAGGATATTGGGGAGGAACTCCCTCATTCACATTCTTCTCTTCCATCCTTCTTGCGGTCGCCCTTCTTGTAGTCATATCATATAGACACAAGAGAAGGATTAGGAAAAAGACTTCATAGAGTTAAAACTCTAAGGCACGACAAAAGAGTAATGAAAAAAGTGAAATTTCCTAAGCATCTTATAGCCTCTCATTCATATGTGTGGTGCGCTTCACACTCATGAACAAGACTCTACTAGACGTGGTTCGTGATATATTATCCTAGAATCATTTTAAACCTTGGGCTCTAATTACAAAGTTTGTCACGACCTAGGGGTACCCTATAGATATAACATAGCATACTTGACCTTGAAGGGGTCTCATACAAGCCCTTAGCATAATCATAAACATAAGTACTATAAATGATGCGGAATTTAAAACTTTTACAATCAAAGTCTTTTCATTTATATCAAAAATAGGAGTCTAAACATTAACTCCATGAACCATCTACTACAATAGAATATCAATAAGGTCATTGCCTTTTACAATAAATTCTCTAAGTAGAACATATGAAAGGAAACTAGAAAGAATAGCTCTTGTCCTCAAACCATGAGGACTCACCAAGGCAAGGAGAAAATCAATCCAAGCCTTCAACCAAAGAGAAGCCACCTCAAAGACCGGGACCTACACTTATAGAAAAAGGTAGAGAATATGGGTTAGCACAAAAATGTACCAAGTATGGAAGCCATGCATAAAAATCCTTAAAATATGCTTAAAAGGGACATTTAGTTCGAACCATACATTATTCAAGTTTAAAAGGCATCATGCACATTTGTGAATAAACATAAGTCACACCATATCATAAGCAACCCATAGCTATACTTGTGCAATGCATAGGTAAGATCCCATAATCCTATCTAATACTAAGTACCACCTTTAGGTCACCAACATCATACATATCATACCTTGACCTCATCATTTGACAACATTCATAGACAAGGAAATATTCATATTCATAACTTGTAGCAAGTAAGTCACTTTTGACAACAATTCATACCATGATGCATAATTCATAAGTCTTCATAGCATAAGAGAACCTCACCACAACCACTCTTAAAGCCTACTTGTGCAATGCATAAATGGAGTCCCATACCCCCACTCATACTAAGTAGTACCTCTTCAGAAGTCATAGTTAAAGTTCATGTTCTTGTCATAATTCATATTCTTATTATGTAGGGAAATATAGCCTTAACCAACATAGACCATGTGAGCTACATGGAATCCGGTGTCTTACCCCCACACCGAAAAGAGGTGTCCTACTTGCCTAAGGTAGAACTAATATATTAGCTTTTAGGTGGATCCACTACCTAAAGACCTGTGTGGGCACATAGTTATGGGATAGGGAGATTGCTACTAGAAACCCAGACTTTCTAACGTAAAAGGTTTCCATCTCATGAGATAACTTACTTTGGGAAGCCGGACTTTCTAGCGTAAAAGATTCCATCTAATATTCATATTCACTCGGTGCTAAGCATAATTCCCTTTAAAATTCATATTAAGTCTTTACTTAAGTTCATGTTCATGAAAGAATGCTCTAGGCACTCAAACCAACATAGTATCATAATATCTCATAAATCCATTAGGTGAGAATGTCCTTTCAACCTTAGAATCATCAATATGTGAGAAAACCTTTCACATCATATTCATATTGTGTTCATGAGAATAGCCTTTCATTCAACACAACAATACTATCATACTTATAGACATTACATACATAGTCATGTGTAAGGGTATGGGGAGAATTCTCTTATAACAATACCGCAATTACACAATAGTCATAGGATCTTCAGTTTCTAAGTGAATCATAAGCTCATACACAATTCTCATTAACATATAAATCCTTCATATATTGCCCTTCAATGGCTATAAATCTAACTCAACTCAAATATATAGAATTTCTACATTAGATAGGGGAATATAATGATTCAATAACTCAATCAATATAAACATAATTAATTGACATACTTCTATACTCAATCAACCCACATCATGAATTCAGAATTTATCAATATGGGGGATTCATGGGTTCTTGGGGGGATTATTTTCATAAATCAACAATTAATCATCAATTCAACCATAATGCACCATAATCAACCATAAATAAACAATTGAAAACATTTTGAAATAGAACCCCTGACATAGATTGAAACCCAAGATTTTTGGGGAAATTAAAAGCTTATAATCAAGTTTTGAAGGGACTCTATGGGTGAAAGCTACCCATACATGAAAATCCACCATAGCTTAATGGAGTTTTCCCCTAAATTAGAGAAGAAAGACCTTGGTTCTTCAATCCCTAGCATCCACTTCTTCTTCTTCTTCTTAGGGAACTTCTAGAGAGAGAAATATTGAGAGGAAGAGAACTTTTGGTTTGATTTGGGTGATTAAGTATAATGACTTGTTTTGGGTGAATTTGGACTTAAAAAAATATATATAAATAGTACCCCTAAAAATACCCAAAGCGACCTCACATTAATTGGACTAAAATAGGAAAAGACTAAAATAACCTTTAATTAATGACCACACCCAGGTGTCACGAGCCACCTTCACGAGCTGTGGTGAGGACCACGACCCGTTGTCCTACTCGTGAAGTGTGAAGCAGTGGCTAGGAATTTTGTGCCACAAGCTCACAAGCCCAAGGCATTCCCACGAAGGGCTCCACGAGCTGTGGTCCCTCTCGTGGTCCATGAGGCAGTAGCCAGGCTACTTTCTGCCCAAGCCACCATGCCTAAGTCATCTTCACGAAGGGCTTCACAAACCGTGGTCCCTTCCGTGAAGTTGAGGCAGTAGTTATGTTCTTGGTTAGCCATTCTACCATGGCCAAGGTAAGTCCACGAGCCACCTTCATGAACCGTGGTGAGGACCACGTCCGTGGTCATGCTCGTGAAGTGTGAGGTAGAGGCCAGAAATTTTGTGCCACAAGCTCACAAGCCCAAGGCATTCCCACGAGGGGCTCCACGAGCGGTGGTCAAGACCACGAGCCGTGATACCTCTCGTGGTCCTTGAGGCAATAGCTAGGGTACTTTGTGCCCACGCCACCATGCCTAAGTCATTTTCACGAAGGGATCCATGAATCGTGGTCAAGACCACGAGCCGTGGTCCCTTTTGTTAAGATGAGGCAGTAGCTAGGTCCTTGGTTGGCCATTATACCATTGCCAAGGCAAGTCCACGAGCCACCTTCACGAGCATGAGCCACGGTGACGAGCACGATCAGTGGTCCCACTCGTGAAGGGTGAGGTAGTGTGCTCAAGCTAGGGGCAGTCTTGGCTTGGCCCCTTTGCCTTGGCACTTGCCTCTTGGGCTTGACTCTTATAACCCTCATTTCAACCCTAAATGATCTTATAATATACAGGGAATCATTTTATGATTTTTAACCCTTACATTAGGTTCTAGTTTAACCTACTATTTTCTGGGGTGTTATAATGTGCATTGATATCAAGGTCGTTTATGTGTTCCGAATGTCGATGACTTGTGAGAACGAATCCTAGAAGAAGCCCATAGTTCTTGGTATTCTATTTACCCAGGAGCCACCAAGATGTACCGTGACCTACGGAAAGCCTATTGTTGGAATTGGATGAAGAAAGATATTACGGAATTTGTGGCCAAGTGTCCTAATTGTCAACAAGTGAAAATTAAGCACCAACGGCCGGGAGGTTTGTCCCATGACATTGCTATTCCTACTTGGAATGGGAAGACTTGAATATGGACTTCATAGTTCGTTTGCCTGGCACCCGGTGACAACATGATTCAATATGGGTAATAGTAGATTGAATGACGAAATTGGCACATTTCCTCCCCGACAAGATCTCATATTCAGCGAAGGACTATTCCAAGATATACTTGAGAGAGAGTAAGTTTGCATGGTGTGCCTTTGTTTGTCATTTCTGATCGTGGTACCCAATTCAGTTCTTAATTTTGGAAGTCATTCCAAAAGTGTCTAGGTACCAAGGTTAAGCCTAACACTTCTTTCAATCCCCAAACTTATGGGCAAGTAGAGCGTAATATCAAAACTTTGGAAGACATGTTGAGGTCTTGTGTGATAGATTTTAACGGTAATTGGGATGACCATTTGCCATTGATGCAATTTGCCTATAATAAAAGCTACCATTCAAGTATAGGTATGGCTTAGTTTGAGGCTCTTTATGGTAGGATCTGTAGATCTCCTATAGATTGGTTTGAGGCAGGTGAAGTTGCTTTAATAGGTCCCGAGCTAGTTTATGAAGCCATTGAGAAAGTTTTGCTTATTAGAGAAAGGTTGGAAATGGCTCAAACTCGAAAAAAGTCATATGTCGATGTTAGAAGAAGATATCTTGATGTTCATGATTGTGTTTACTTGAAAATCTCACCTATGAAGGGGGTAATGAGGTTTGGTAAGAAAGGGAAGTTTAGTCCCCGGTATGTAGGCCCATATCAAATTTAGAAACGTATTGGTAAGGTTGACTTTGAGTTAGACTTGCCAAATGAGTTGGCATCAGTCCATCCGGTTTTCCATGTTTCTATGCTTAAGAAGTTTTCTAGAGATCTGATGGCCATAATTTCCCTGGAAGGGTTGGGGGTTGATGAAAGCCTCTCTTATGAGGAAGTCTCTGTTGAGATTTTGGACCGGCAAGTTAGGAGATTAAGAAATAAGGAAGTTGCTTCCGTAAAAGTGTTGTGGAGAAATCACTTAGTTGAGGGTGCTACTTCGGACGCCGAGGCCGATATGAAGTCCAGATATCCTGATCTCTTTCCTTCTACTCCTACCCTAGCTTGAGGTAATGAGTTCCTCTTGGTTTGTTCTATGTTTTGGAGTAATGTGTGTTTTATGTTTTCCATGATCTCTTTAAGTTATGCATGTTCATGAAATCTAGAGTTTTGAAAGAAAATGAATAATGTTGTTGATTTTCCTCATGTTGTTGTGAATTAAGTATGAGTTGTCTATATGCTTCATGAGATAATTATGAACATGCTTTAGTTATGCTTTGTGAGAGTAAATTGCATATTGACTTCATGAGATTGTGTTGAGCATGCTTTTGAGTTTGGAGAAGGTAGTTCCTCCTAGAACATGAGAAATGTTGAAAGTTTCATGCATAATGGGTTGTTAGATGTGGTTCCTACTTCCTTGTGGTGCATTGAATGTGTTTAGTATAGAGTTGATGTTTCCTCATTTGTTTTGTGCATTGTTATGATGTTGCATGCGTGATTGGCTGCTAGTCTTGAGTCTTGACTCCTGTAAGGTGTCTAGAGCGTCATTCGAGGATGAATGGTCCCAAGTAGGAGATATTGTAACACCCTATATCCAAATAAGGGTAATGAACCAAAAATTCAGCCATCAACGAGCACCACAAATGATCTGTAGGTGGACCCATGGAACGTTAGTGTGGTCCATGGTTGGATCCCCAAAATAGAACTTTCTAACTAGGATCGACGGTCCACCAGGACGGGCCGTGGGTTAGACCACGGTCCGTCGACAGGGGTTCGTGGATGGGTGCCTCTGGAACTGTCCAATCATAGACCACAGATGGACCTACAGACCATAGGTGGGTCCATGGCTTGTGGTCCACTGGCCGTAGGTAAGGGCTAAAATCTCTGACAACCAACCACGGTTCACAGGTAGGTCCATCCACGGTCCATCGACTGGGTCTGTCGGGTTATAGGTTGGTGACAGCAGACAGTTAACTCAAGGGTAGTTGGGTCTTTTCCTAATTAATTATTTCCTATACTATGTAATCTTTTCTATATTAACAACCCCTATATAAGTCTTTTTACCCCATATACATCCCATTTAATTCATTCTACCTAAATCCCAAAAGAAAATCAAAACCTCATCTCAAATATTCTCTCTCTAGAGCTTGAAGAAAAAGAAGAAGATTTCACCTAGGTTTTCAAGATAAGGATCCAAATTCTCCAATGAAGCTTAGCATTGGGCTTTGTTGTTAAGGTATGATAGATTTCATCCATGGTCACCTTACTTCCATGGAGTTCCTTCAAAATTCAATTTCAAAAGAAAGATAGAAATCCCCCATTGTTAGGGTTTGATTCAAAAGTCATGGGTTCCTTTGAAACATGATTCTAATGGTTGAATTATTTTATTATAATTATTAATTGATGATTTACTATGGTTTTTAGGATGTATCCCCAAGAACCCATGAAATCCTCATATTTCTCAATTTTGATCTTATAATGTGGGTCTTTGTTGATGAAAGAGGAATTTTCTGATTGATGAATGAAGTGATAGAACCACATGAATTATAATGAAATCCATGTATAATGCTTGAATTCTATATGTGATGATTGGAAGTAGGTTATGAACCTTGAAAAGGTAAAGTGTGAGATTATGAATGTTTTTATGAAATCTAAGTAAATGCTTTAAGGACACTTTGAGAGTAAAGTGTCAATGATTATAACAATTTTGTTGTGTTGATTGAAAGGACATTCTCATGAACACATAATGAACTTGATGTGAAAGCTTTTCTCACATAATGAAGATTCTATGATTGAATGGCTTTCTCACCTAATTGAATCTAAGATTTACATGTAGACATGGACGGTGAAAGGTTTTCTCATGCATGATCTAAGAGCTATCTTAATGAACTAACTTGGATGGGTTGTCAAGGACGTTCTTCCATGAGGCATAAGTTAAGTAAGACTTAATAAGTACTCTGTGGGATTTAATCTTAGCACCGAGTGGATATTGAAATGAGATGGAAGTATTTACGTCATTTGAGTCCGGGTTTCCCAAGTACGTCTCATGAGATGGAAACCTTTTACGTTACTTTAGTCTGGGTTTCTAGTAGCATTCTCCGTATCCCATAAACTATATTCCCCCATAGGTTATCTAGGATCCAACTAAGCTAAGAGTTCATGGTTCTACCTTAGGCAAATAGGACAACCCTTTTCAGTATGGGTAACATCGTATGATCATGTTATAGCTCACACGGTCTCATGTCGATTAAGGCTTATCCCCCGAACAAGAACATGAATAATAAACTAAGGTTACTTCAAGAATTATTGTACATTAGTTCAAAGGTTTTAAAGATGATGTTGACTTGTATTGTCAATGTTTATGACTTATGATTTCTAATTTCTTATATGATGTTTTAACTTGGCAATTGCATGCTTTGAAATGAAATGTCCCTTTTTGCATGTTTTCAATGTTTTTATGCATAATTAACATACTTAGTGCATTATTGTACTCTTGCTTATATTTTTCCCAAATGTAGGGTCCGAAAAATAGGGTATCCATTCTAGTGGCTAGAGCCAGGACTTTGATTTCTTTCCGAGCTTGGTGAGCCCTCATGGTTAAAGGACAGACTTTTCCTTATTGAAATTTCCATTTCTTGTATTTCCTTTTTGTACATGATGTATGGGCTAGGTCCAATTTCATTCGATATTGTAATAGATGGCTATGATGAGACAAGTGTCTAGACTTCCGCTTCCTTGTATGAAAAAATATTTTACACTTGAAATGTGTTTTACTCTTAATTGTTCTATTTCTTATGTTATGAGTACTAAGTGGCTTTTATGGAGTTCGTCGGGGTTCTATACACCATGTTACATCTAAAGGGTACCCCTGGGTCGTGACAAACTTGGTAATCAAAGCACAAGGTTTAGAATGGGTCCCTAGGGATGATGTCTCATAAGCCACGTCTAGTACAGTCTTGTTTATGAGTGTGAAGCGCGCCACATTTATGATTGAGAGGCTACAAGATGTATAGGAATTTCTCTTCTTCATTACTATTAACTCGTGCCTTAGAGTTTAACTCTAAAAGATCTCTCTCCTAATCCTTGATCTATCTCTTCAAGATATGAATACTAGAAGGAATGCTAGAAGGATTGAGGGTGACAATATGGAACAATGAGTTCCTCCCCAATCTCTGGTAAATCCTTTGGCTGAGAATCTGACAAATGCAGAGGTTAGGTCGGCTTTTCAAATGTTGGCCCAAGCTATGACGGCACAAGTCAATCGAGAGGTGGTAGTTTCCGTGAACCCAATTGTTGGTACGATGGCTTCAAGTGTGAGGGATTTTATGAGGATGAAACCTCCAGAATTTTATGGCTTAATAGTTGAAAAAGACCCTCAAGAGTTTGTCGATGAGGTCTATAAGGTACTTGCTATTATGTGGGTGACTCCGGTAGAGAAAGTGGAATTGGAGGCTTACCAATTTAAGGGGGTTTCTCAAGTATGGTATGATCAGTGGAAAGAGGAAAGGCTGGTAGGAGCAGGTCCTGTAGAGTGGGAAGAGTTTAAATCGGCGTTTCTTGATAGGTTCTTTCCCCTAGAGATGAGGGAAGAAAGGGTGCAAGATTTTATTAACCTTCATCAAATAAGTATGAGTATGAAGGAGTATGCCCTAAAGTTCACCCAATGGTTGCGGATCCTAAAGCGAAGATGAGTAAGTTTGTGACGGGTATATCTAATATGGTGGTTAATGAGTGTCGTACCGTCATGGTCATTGGTGACATGGACACATCTTGTCTTATGGTCCATGCACAACAAATTGAGGAGGAGAAACTCAAGGAAAACTCTAGGGAGGTGTTCAGGGCTAGGATCGGTGTTGGAAACTTCTCTAATGCAAAGTTTGAGGGACAAGTTGGCCTAGATTTCGATAAAGGTTTTCTGGTCAAGATTCCTATAATTCTCCTCCTAAGTCTAATAAGGATAGGGTGCCTAACCCTAAACTTCAAGGAGGAAATGGAGGTGGTTCTTCTTTGGCTAGATCTACTTGTGTGAAGTGTGGGAAAAATCATCTTTGTAAGTGTCTAGTCGGCACGGATGGTTGCTATGGTTGTGGAAGGAGTCGTCCCTATGTTAGGGGGTACCCGATGCTCAAGGTTAAGGGGAGAGAGGGAAAGCAAGCCTGATACGCTGAAATTACACCTCTCTAAAGTAGTATAAGCGATCGTTGTCAAACAAAGAACCCAACTTATAGGTTGAGGTCGATCCCACGAGGAATATGGTTTAGACTTGAACTTAGCTAACAATTATTTCTTTTTAGTCAAACTATTTCCGTTGTTAAGTAAATAAGGGGGGGCGGGGTTGTAACTAAAGTAACAGATTGGGGATTTGAATCAATAAGTAACAAGTAAGCAAGATTAGCAGTTTGAAAAATCAATATAAGATGGAAAGTAGGTTATATGTGTTCCCCAAGAGCTCTTAACGTAGTAATCCTAATAATAGTAATCATTACTAGTGTTTGACATGCAAAGTTGGTAAGTTAGGTATCCCTAAGTGATTTGTCCTCCAAGTAGGGAATATAACTACGCAACTTGGTTCATCTACATGTGTATACTTGACTAACCCTTACCTCTACCCCAAATTATTCATCATATCAATGTAGTTTAGTTTTCACCCTCACTTCAATTGAAGCTAGACTATTAGATAGCATCCACTAAATCTTTGTTGTTCAATCCTTTTCTCATTCATTACCTCCTTGGTCCGGCAAGTAGGAACGAGGCGAGTTCTAACGTTTGCAACCGTTATAAAGACTTCTAAACGAAAGGATTAACAATACATGCATAAACACTATTCAAGAATTACTTAATTATTATTCATACATTGTTAATTCGCATGGTTTCCACGATCCTAGTTATGGATTTAGCTACTCATACTTGATAATTCCCAATTCATAATTAGGTTAGAAGAATTCATGAACTTACAATGAGAATAGATGAAAACCCAAATCGTGAATTGAAATTCAAAGTGAAAATTGTATTAACCAACTTCCGGAAATTAAATTGCTAAATGTTTGCCAATTATTCCCAAAAGACCAAAACTCAAAGTATACAATAATGTCTAACTCCCAAAAACGAGAATTACAACTCCTATTTATAGAAAACAAATAAGTAGGAAACAAAACAAGGAAATAAACTCATCAGATGCCATTTATGTCGACGCTACGACCTACGGACCGTGGGTCAACCTACGGTCTGTAGGTCAACCTCCGTTGTTCCATACTTGTGCAATATTTCAACGCCTTCAAACGACGACTCCACTTACGGTCCGTGGATTGGACTACGGTCCGTCGTGTCTCTTTGTGGTCTGAGTACTGAAAATCCACTCTTTGACCAGGACTTATGACAGCCCATCTACTGCCCATTACTAGACCTACGGTCTGTCGTTGGCTCCGTCGTTGGCTACTTCTACAATTTTCAGCTCTCATGTTCATCAACCACATCCAAGCCTATTTCCTGCAAGAATTACACACAGAACATTATTTCTAATAACAAAATAGCCCAAGACTCACACAAACTTTAAGTGAAATGCATCAAAAATACCATAAACTCATGCTATATTAGCACCTTCCACTTAAACTTGTTCTTTATCCTCAAGCGACACACTAAAACTCTTAACGAAACTTATGTAGAAGCAAACATACAAACTCAAGCAATCACATGTCTTTCTCAATCAATTCCATTAGTTAATGCAAATATTTTCATCTAGACTGAACAAGCTAACTCATGCGGATTAAAACATGACATATATCGACCAATAGACATCACAACATACACTTTTCACAATCACCAAGGTACTAACACTCCAACAATGTAACTAGTGCCCTTACTTCAAAAGAAATCCTTTTTCACACAAAAAATTGGAATTTCAAGGTTAAGGATTCATTAAACACTCACACTCAGAATTGAATCCAAATACAGTTACTGCTCAATACCATAGGCTTGCCCTTATTTTCATTGCATAGACTCTCAAAACTAGTCACTAGGATCACTATAGGACTTTTTCTTAGCTTGTAACATAGGCTCAAGGTAAGGTAGGGTACATTTGGTAACTTTTTTTCCCTCCTTCACATTACATTGGCTTTTTACCTCTTTTCTCAACCAATTCTTGACATCTTTTTTATTTTCTGCTCTTTTCCTTGACTTTCTTCAGCACAGATGTGACTTTAATTTTATCGCTCTTATTTTTCCCTTTTTTTTCTTTCTTAGGTTTTTTTCAACAATCTTCATTATTCTTATTTTTGTGTCTTTTAACTTCAGTCACATCTTTTTCTATCTTTTTCTTTCTTCTACACAAAACTCTTTTTATACCCTTTTTCTTTCGGTTTCCTTTTTCATAGCTACCCTTAACTTATGTAATTTGTGTGACTTGAGGTGCACACTATCCGATGTTGAACCAGGGCCAAGATTAAAGTAAATTTTTGAATTGGCCACCTTCAACTTAGGATTTTTGCCTAAGTTAAGGTGCACATGTCCAAGTAAAATCCAGGGCCAAAACAATCTTTTAGGGAAGGTGAGTTGGGTGTATTGGAAGAAGTGGTCTACATTAGGTTCAAACATTTGGATCAAGGGAATCATTTATTTCTTTTTGTTGAATTATTTTAGGCTTTAGTGGACTCATTTGAACAAGGGCTTATGATCATCTCCTAAATCCCAGCCTAGATTGTTTTAGCAGGACCAACGGGGCAAGTTCTAAGTTTGTCACGACCCAGGGAAACACCCTAGATGTAACATGGCACATAGAACCCCGAAGGATTCCATGTAAGCCACATAGCATATCATAATATAAGATACTAGAAAAGTGCGTAAATTTTAAAACATTTTCCATACAATCAATGTCTTTGTAAAAGCAAAGCGGAAGTCTTACTACACTTGTCTTAAACCATCTAGAACATTAATATATTTGGGATGCAACCCATACAAAAGTCTAAAACATAAAAAAAGACATAAAGGAAAGGTGATCAATCCTTGATGCTATGAGGACTCACCAAGTCTTCAACTCTTTATCTACTAGAAACTTATCCTCGGAGATGGAACTCAAAATTTTCGGACCCTACATTTAATGAGAATGTAGGAATGATTATGTGTCAGTACAAAAGTACTAAATATGATAGCTAGCATAACATCATAAGAGCATAACATATGGGTTAGTCAACATAAGTCATACGCCATAATCATAAGAGATACTTCATGAAACATAAACTATAACCATAAGAGTCAATAATACAGTCATAAACATAATCTCCAACATAGGCATAATATAAGCATTAGTCAACCCTTTGTCCTTCATATCATAGGAAGAACACTTCATAAGTAGCTTCAAGTCCTACTTGTGCAATGCATGAGTAAGACCCCATAATTTCACCCACACTAACTACCACATTGGGCCATCATGCATACTTACTATCTTTAATCTCATCTTTAGCTTAATACTCATAGAAAAATGATTCTCTCACCTTTAGTCAATCTTAACAATGAAGGCAACTATAGCACCATCCTATCTAAACATATATCATATAAGAGAAAAACTTTCTAGGTAACCTTAATTCATACTTGTGGAATGCATGGATAAGACCCCATAATTCCATACATACTAAGTACCACTTTAAGTCATCATACTCATACTTCTTGATTGGGGACTAATCCCTCTTTAAGACATTGGAACACTAGGAGATACTTCTTTAAGCACATCTGGTCCCTCTTCTTTACTTTGTAACACTATGAAATACTTACTCAAGCATGTCTAAGTTCATTATGTTTGAACACTTGGAGATGCTTCTATAAGCATGTCTTAGTTCATTGTTAACTTGGAACACTTCGAGATTATTCTTATATGCCTTAGTTCATTAATAATCTTGTACTAGTTGGGATATAGTCTTAACCGTCACATAAGCTATCACATGATCCCCTTTGATGTTATCAATACCGAAAAGGGTTGGTCTACTTGCCTAGGATATAACCAGTTTATTAGCTTAGTTGGATCGACTAGCTAACGTTCCTAATAAGCATGTAGTTAGGGGATACATATATTTCTACTAGGAAACCCAGACTCCACTTGTGAGGGACTCCATCTCATGAGACATATTTTGGGAAACTCGGACTCTATTTGTGAGAATTCACATTTCGGAAGCCGGACTCAACTAGATAAAAGCTTTCGTCTCATTTTAATATCCACTCGGTGCTAGGCATAGATCCCACAAGGTAGCTTAATAATTCTTACATAATTCATGATACATGGAGGGATTTCCTTGACAACCAATCTATGCTTTAAGTGATTCTATCACTCTATGCATTCAAACATTTATAAGGTCGATTAGGTGGGTAAAGTCCTTCCTAATCAATGATATTTACTAGTCTCCGATTCTCATATAGGCTTTACTCTCAAACCCATTGCATACATAACTAAACATATTAGCTTTACTTTCAAAGACCTAGTAATAAACATTCATGACTATAACCTTCCTATTAAAGATTTACTTTTTACAATCATCATACAAACCTAGATTTCACGGCATTCTAATCACATGCTTCATTATTAAGTGATTCTAGTCAAATATAGTCATAAAGGTTCAATCTCAAGCTTTTCTAGCCATAATCCATCATATATATATTATGCTATTTCAATTCTTGTCTACATGCCTTTATTCATAGACAATTACTATTCAATTTATCAATTCTAGAAGATCATCTATGAATCCTCAATTTCCCTTCACAAGGGATAAACCCACATTACTTCAATATAATCATTTAGACTAGGGTTAGGAATAGAAAACATGTAAATTCTTCATAATAACATGATTCTCTGCAAATTCGATCATAAACAACAAATATCTACTCAATTGGATTCATACTCAACATAACCCATAATATAGGAAGAAACGCTAACTAGAATTGGAGTTCATCTTTAAAATTAGGGGAATTCTAGGGGGATCCATGGATGGAAGAATCAATGGATGAATAAGCTAACATACCTGATTATAAAGCCTAGTAAATCTTTCAACAATGGAGGAATTTGACCTAGCTTGACCCTCTTCTTCTTCTTCTTCTTCTTCTTCTTCAATTTTCTAGAGAGAGAATTTCTTAGAGAGAATTGGGTTTCTTTTGGGTGAGTTGAAATATTGATTTGGAATCACTTAATTAAGGGTCTAATAGATTTATATAGGTGGTGTAAACTCTAATAAAACGACACCACTAAACCCCTAATTAATTCTGGAAAGTTCCATATTACCCTTGCTTAACCGTCCAAGACCAACAGGCTGCCTCACCCACGAAACCCCGCCCACGGGCCGTGAGTGGACCCATGGGCCGTGCTTGTCAATCGTGGGTGGTGGTCTGAGGGTGAAATTTTGGGGCCTTGACCCACGAGGCAATCCACAAGGTGTGGAACCCCCTACGAGGCGTGGGTCCCCTCGTGGATACACTGCCTTGGGGAATATTTTAGGGTCCTCTTCAAGGATTCTTTGATGGTCCTTGAGAAGTCGTGTCTTGATGTTCAACCTCAAAACCCTTCATTCTAAATAGGGGAGGTCATATCTACTACTCTAACCCCCACGTGAAGCTCTAGTTTAGCCTACTAGTTCCCGGCTGTTACAATATCTCCTCCTTGGGAACATTTTCCTCGAATGACTCTCTATGCACTTCTTAAGGTCACAACTCTAGACTAGAAACCCATCATGCATGAAACTCATCTAAATGCACATTAACAAAGGGGGAAAGCATAAACTCCAAGATATACCAACTCAATGCAACACAAGAAAGTAGGAACTATATCTCTCAACCCAAAATGCATGAAATTCTATATCTACTCATATTCAAGGAGGAACTACCATCTCCTAACTAAAACATGATCAACTGTCACGACCCAAGCCTAGGGCCTAGACGTGACCGGCGAATGGGGAACCCGAAGGAACCCCAAACAAGCCTCATAGCGTATCATTACACATCCTTGGTTGCAGAAGCAATTAAAATGGCGATAAACATAATCAAGGGCGAAATCAGGACTAAGGGAGCAAGAAAAAAAAAGGAATGATACATAAATACCATAGATGAGTCAAGCTCAAGCATAATATACAACTTGTCCAACACCACCTCTAAACATGGGTACTTAGCGGGGGCCAAGACAAACTACCGGGCTCACCCTCATAGTCAAAACATAGCTAAAAATGAAAAGTCTTATACATAGCAAAAGATCATAAGCAACGTCCGCGGAATGGAGGCCTCACCAATAACCTCGATAGAAAATCGTATTAGCCACGCGGAGGAGGATGGTCAAGCGGTGCTCCGGTCCCTACATGGTGACATCATGTAGGCATAGAGTATGCATTAGTCCGTTTGAGTGTAATAAGTATATGGGATGCAAAGCAATGCTACAATAGATGGACATCATAAGAAAAATGCATAATCATACCCAATAGATAGCATATTAATGAAATGATATGTATAATGATGCTTACATAAAAATCATATTTAGTGGGACGTAGTACATGTGTGGTGAGTGACCATCAATATAATACTTTCCAAGGCCTACCACCCCCTTGGAGAGGCGAAAGAGGTACAAACCCCTCAATGTGGTTACCCGGGCCTACCACCCCCCGAGCTAGGGACCAAGGTACAAACCCCTCGATATGGTTATACGGGCCTACTACCCCCCGTACTAGGCAACCAAGGTACCAACCCCTCGATACGGTTATACGGGCCTACTACCCCCCGTACTAGGCAACCAAGGTACCAACCCCTCGATACGGTTATACGGGCCTACTACCCCCCGTACTAGGCAACCAAGGTACCAACCCCTCGATACGGTTATACGGGCCTACTACCCCCCGTACTAGGCAACCAAGGTACCAACCCCTCGATACGGTTATACGGGCCTACTACCCCCCGTACTAGGCAACCAAGGTACCAACCCCTCGATACGGTTATACGGGCCTACTACCCCCCGTACTAGGCAACCAAGGTACCAACCCCTCGATACGGTTATACGGGCCTACTACCCCCCGTACTAGGCAACCAAGGTACCAACCCCTCGATACGGTTATACGGGCCTACTACCCCCCGTACTAGGCAACCAAGGTACCAACCCCTCGATACGGTTATACGGGCCTACTACCCCCCGTACTAGGCAACCAAGGTACCAACCCCTCGATACGGTTATACGGGCCTACTACCCCCCGTACTAGGCTTGGTCGACTCACAACACATATATAGAGAAAATCATATATATGTGTCCATTTCATCATCATTTCAATAATTATATAACCATTCGATTCATAAGACGTACATTGGACCTTCCATTTCCTAAGAATTCTATAAATGACATTTTATCAAACACATGGTGGGCTATTGTTCATGTAGATAAAATCATGTCTTTCAAGAGTACTAAGTCCAACCAATTTCAAAATCCATATAAAACAGCCCACCAACAACATACATATATATATACATATATAACAACCTTCATAATTTGATCATTGAGGCATGAAAACCATAAACATCATATAATCATTCCATTTCATGATAATATACAAAAATAGACCATAATAGGATGTGTAGTAATAATTCCATAATTCAAGAGTTCATAAATGATCATAAGGACCCATAAACTTGAAGTAAAATAGAGGATAAATGGTTGGACTTGTGGAAAGGAAGGTTTCCACAATCAACCCACATACCTCAACTTTGGAGAATTCTTGATGAAGATTGGAATGGAGAATTGCTTGAGATTGAATCTTGAATCCGGAATTAAAGCTTGGGATCCTTGAATTTGGTTGATGATCTTGGTGGAATTTTTGGAGAGGGTTTAGAGAGAGTTTTTGGATGTTTTGAAGTTAAATGACTAAGTATGGATATGTCCCCTTTTTATAAAAACGTCCCAACACTTAGAAAAAAAATTGAGGCGGGTGAACAGTGTTTTCGGCTACTGGAATTTGCATTTTCTGCCGGACAGGTTTTACGAAAATGGTCATAACTCCTTCATCCTAACTCGGAATGAGGTGAAACAAATTGCGTTGGAAAGCTAACTCACAGAGCTTTAATTTTGATAGTTTGAGCTCCTTCCAGTTCCTTGTGTGCTGAGAGATATGCCCCTTTAAAGTTGACCCTCAAAATCGCATTTTTTTGCGATTTTCAAATTTTGATACGGTTGTTCTAAAATTCGGGTTAGACTCATTTCCCACTCAATTTGACCCCCTGAATAAGAATATGAAGTCGAATTTCCGAAATCATGCACGGATTATGAGATATATGGAAATTACAATTATAGGTGTTTCCGAAACACATTTTTGGGCATTTTTGGGGTCGTTTCACTAAGGACTTCATCGAATGATTCGCCTACAATGTGGAGATCGTTCCTGATCGCTACTCCTTCGAGAAAATGAAGCAGAAGTCGACCGAAAGTTACAGAGAATTCGCATA
>NW_006239063.1:1444737-1456621 GCF_000226075.1 Solanum tuberosum | reverse complement strand
AAAAATAGGGGATAAATGGTTGGACTTGTGGAAAGGAAGATTTCCTCAATCAAACCCACATACCTCAACTTTGGAGAATCCTTGATGAAGATTGGAATGGAGAATTGCTTGAGATTGAATCTTGAATCCGGAATTAGAGGTTGAGATGTTTGAATTTGGTTGAAGATCTTGGTGGAATTTTGGAGAGGGCTTATAGAGTGTTTTGAATTAAAAAAAATATGACCAAGTATGGGACATTTATAAAAAACGTCCCCAACCCACTAAAGAAAAAAAAGCATACTGGATTTTGCAAATCTACACAGACAGGGTTTACGAAAATGGTCATAACTCCCTCATCCTAACTCGGAATGAGGTGAAACCAAATGCGTTGGAAAGCTAACTCAAAGAGCTTTAATTTAATAGGTTGTGGCCCTTCCATTTCCTTGTGTGCTAAGAGATATTCCCCTTTAAAGTTGACCCTCCAAATCGCATTTTTTGCGATTTTCGAATTTTGATACGGTTGCTCTAAAATTCGGGTTAGACCCATTTCCCACTCAATTTGACCCTTGAATAAGAATATGAAGTCGAATTTCCGAAATCATGTACGGATTTTGATATATATGAAAATTATAATTATAGTTGTTTCCGAAGCACATTTTCGGGCATTTTTGGGGTCGTTTCATCAACATACGTTCATGGAGACTACATGTAATTTACTCTCAAAAAGCATTTATTCAAGGAGGAATCTCTAAACTTCCAAAATAAAGCATTCTCATCTATTCATCTCATGGAGTCTATAGGGAACTTTTGTAAATGCACTACAACACGAAGAAAAACAATGCACATAAGTCATTTCTATCAGGACCTAAACTTTTTCATGAACATGCATATAAAGAAATCATGGCCACTCATAAACACACAATGCCTTTTTATCTAGGCACACCATTTCCCCCTAGGGAGTAAGCCTAGGTGGACTTTCTAAGCACCATTACTTTCAATTCTAAGGTCGAAACAAGATATCACTAAACTTCATATCCTTCACACAAGAGGATTCTAAACCAAGGTGAATTACATTACTACTCTTTAAACAAGGCTACTCACCCAACACATCAACGCATTACTTGAACACCCTATTCATCAAGTCTTCACCAACATACCTAAACCACAAAATGGCCTAGTAGGTTTCTACTATCAACAACACATAACAATAATGTAGCCCACTCATACTCAATGACAACATCAAAGACTACCATATAAAGTCACAAAAGACCAAACAATACCGGAATCTAGTAAAGCATAAGACACATATCGATATCAACATTCGGAGGTCACTCTTGATCATCTCTAGCTTGAAGAGCATAGAACCTATTCTTCTTTTGAAGATCCCTATCCAAAACACTAGTGGCCACTTACTTCTCCTCCCTTCACTTAGCCTTAAGCACCGAGCAATATCTCATTTTGTGCCCACTCTTTCCACAACCATAAAAACTCTCCATGCCGGCTAGGCACTTACCATGGTAATTTCTCCCAGACTTGGTGCAAGTAGGCTTAGGTAATGGAAACCCACTACCTTTTTCTTGGTCAAACCTAGGGGTTTTTTTTAGAATCTTGATCGGAATTCTTAGGTCAACCTTGTTCATCGGAATTAGTATTGGAGAAGTTCACATCAAAGGTCCTATCCCTTTTTGCCTCCCTATTCTTTTTCCTTGAATTTTGACTGCTCAATTTGTTGGGCATAAACTATAAGAGGTGAGATATCCATATCATGCAGGAGCATTGCCGTATGACATTCTTTTGCTACCAAGTTGGACACCCCCGTCAATAACCTACGCATCGTATCTCTCGAATCCACCATCATAAATGGAGCATACTTGGATAATTGGGTAAAATTCAAGGCATACTCCCTAACACTCATACAACCTTGCCTAAGGTTTATGAACTCTTCCACCTTAGATTCCCTTAACTCTCGGGGAAAGAACCTATCAAGAAATGCTAATTTGGACACTTCCCACTCTATTGGTCCCGCTCCTACTGGTCTACCATCCTTCCATTGCTTATACCATACTTGTGCTACATCTTTCAATTTGTAAGCAACTAACTCCGCTTTCTCTACCGAATTCACCCCTTTGATAGATAGCACCTGATACACCTCATCTATAAACCCTTGAGGATCCTCCACCACTTTGGAGCCATAAAACTCCAGAGATTTCATTCTCATAAAATCCCTCACTCTTAAAGGCGTGAAATTCTCATTAGCATTCAACGAAACAATCACTTCCCTATTGACTTGAGTCGTCATGGCTTGAGCCAACATTTGGAAAGCCAACCCAATCTCCGCATTCGACATATCCGAAGGATCAACTGGAGCTTGAGGAGGAGCTTGGGGTGGAGCTTGGAGAAGAACTTCTTTCTCATCATTGCCTTCCTCATTCCTCGTAGCATTTTCCCTTGTATTAGCCATACCCTGAAAACCATAGGGGCACAGATTAGGAGAAAGGCCTAATCAAGGTAAACTATATGGCATGACTTAGAGAATGAGAAAGTGAGATTTCCTAACATCCAATAGCCTCTTATCCATAAATGTGGTGCACTTCACATTTATGAACAAGACTCTACTAGCGTGGTTTGAGACATCCTAGAACCATTCTAAACCTTGTGCTCTGATTACCAAGTTTGTCACGACCCAGGGGTACACTCTAGATGTAACATGGAACATAGAACCCCAAAAGACTCCATGTAAGCCACTTAGCATATCACAACATAAAATAATAGAAAAGTGCAGAAATTTTAAAATATTTTCCATACAATCAAAGTCTTTGTAAAAGTAAAGTGGTTGTCTTACTGCACTCGTCTCAAACCATATAGAACATGAATTTCTTTGGGACACAGAGTCTAAAACATAAAAGAAAGACATAAAGGAAAGGTGATCAATCCTCGATACTATGAGGACTCACCAATTATTCAACTCTTGATCTACTAGAAACTTATCATCGGAAATGGAACTCAAAATCGCCAGACCCTACATTTGATAAGAATGTTGGGAAGAGTATGAGTTAGTACAAAAGTACTAAATATGATAGCTACATGACATCATAAGAGCATAACATAAGGGTTAGTCAACATAAGTCATATGCCATAATCATAAGAGATACTTCATGAAACATAAACTATAATCATAAGAGACAATAACATTGTCATAAACATAATCTCCAACATAGGCATAATATAAGCATTAGTCAACCCGTAGTCCTTCATATCATAGGAAGAACTTCAAGTCATACTTGTGCAATGCATGAGTAAGACCCCATAATCTCACCCACACTAAGTACCACCTTAGGCCATCATGCATGCTTACTATCTTTGATCTCATCCTTAACATAATCCTCATAGACAAGGGAATCTCTCACCTTTAGTCAATCATCACAAGGAAGGTAACTATATCACCATCCTGTCTAAACATACATCATATAAGGGGAACAGTTTCTAGGTAACCTTAAGTCATACTTGTGCAATGCATGGATCCCCATTATCCCATTCATACTAAGTACCACTTTAGGTCATCATACTAATACTTCTTGATTGGGGACTAATCCCTCTTTTAAGACATTGGAACATTAGGAGATAGTTCTTTAAACACATCTTTGTCCCTCTTCTTTACTTTGTAACACTATGAAATACTTACTCAAGCATGTCTAAGTTCATTATATTTGAACACTTGGAGATGCTTCTATAAGCATGTCTTAGTTCATTTATAACTTGGAACACTTCGAGATACTTCTTCAAATATTTCTTTATTCCTTAATAATCTTGTACTAGTTGGGATATAGCCTTAACCGACATGAGATCACATGAGCTATCACATGATCCCCTCCGATGTTACCTACATTGAAAAGGGTTGGTCTTCTTGCTTAGGGTAGAACCGGTTTGTTAGCTTAGTTGGATCCACTAGCTAACTTTTCTACTGGGCACGTAGTTATGGGATACGGAGATTTCAACTAGGAAACCCGAACTTCATTTGTGAGAGACTCCAATTGATGAGACACACTTTGGGAAACTTGGACTCTATTTGTGAGAGTTCCCTTTTCGGAAGCTGGACACAACTAGGTAAAAGCATCCGTCTCATTTCAATATCCACTCGGTGCTAGGCATAAATCCCACAAGATAGCTTATTAAGTCTTACTTAATTCATGACACATGGAGGGATGTCCATGACAACCAATCCATGCTTCAAGTGATTCTATCACTCTATGCATTCAAACATTCATAAGGTCGATTAGGTGGGTAAAGTCCTTCCACAACAATGATACATACTAGTCTACCATTCTCATATAGGCTTTACTCTTAAAGCCATTGCATACATAACTCAACATATTAGTTTTTACTATCAAAGCCCTAGAAATCAACATTCATTACTACAAGCCTTACTCTCAGAGCTTTAGTTTTGACAATCATCATACAAACCTAGATTTCAAGGCATTCTAGTAACATGTTTCATTATTAAGTGATTCTAGTCATATATCATTATAAAGGTTCAATCTCAAGATTTACTAGTCATGATTCATAACATATACATTATTCTAATTCAATTCATGTCTACATCCCTTTATTCATGAACAATTACTATACAAGTCATCAATTCTAGAAGATCATCTATGAATCCTCAATTTCCCTTCACAAGGGATAAACCCACATTACTTCAATTTCATCACTTAGACTAGGGATAGGCATTATTAACATTTTAATTCTTCATAATAACATGATTCACTACAAACTCGATCATAAACAACCAATATCCACTTAATTGGATTCATACTCAACATAACCCACAATATAGGAAGAAACCCTAACTAAAATTGGGGATCATCCTCACAATTAGGGGAATTCTAAGGGGCTTCATGGATGGAAGAATCCATGGATGAATAAGCTATCATACCTTGATTATAAATACTAGCACAACATGCAACAATGGAGGAATTTTACGTAGCTTGACCCGCTCCTCTTCTTCTTCTTCTTCTTCTTGAGTTTTGTAGAGAGAGAACTACTTAGAGTGAATTGGGTTTATTTTGGGTGAGTTGAAATAATGATTTGTAATCACTTAATTAAGGGTCTAATAGCTTTATATATGTGTTCTAAACTCTAATAAAATGACACCACTTAACCCCTAATTAGTTCCGGAAAGTTCCATATTACCCTTGCTTAACCGTCCAAGACCAACAGGTTGCCTCACCCATGACACGCCGCCCATGGGCCGTGAGTGGACCCACGGGCCGTGTTGGTCCATCGTGGGTGTTGGTATGAGGGTGAAACTTTTGGGCCTAGACCCACCAGGCGTGGATCCCCCTATGGGGCGTGGCTCCCGTCGTGGGTACACTACCTTGGGGCAGATTCTAGGGTAATTCTAGGGTTCTCTTCAAGGATCCTTGGTTGGTCCTTAGGGAGTCGTGCCTCGACGGTCAACCCAAAACTCTTTATTCTAAGTACGGGAGGTCATATGTATCACTCTTACCTTACGTCAAGCTCTAGTTTAACTTACTAGTTCCTGGGTGTTACAATATCTTTACCCTTGGAAATATTCGTTCTCGAATGACACTCTAGGCACTTCTTATGTTCACAACTCTAGACTAGCAACCCATCATTCATGCAAGTCATCTAAATGCACATAAACAAAGCAGGAAAGTTTCAACTCCAAGACATACAAACTCAATGCAACCCAAGGAAGTAGGAACTATATCTCTCAACCCAAAATGCATGAAATTCTATATCTACTCATATAAAAGGAGGAATTACCATCTCCAAACTAAAACATGCTCAACATATGCTCATGGAGCCTATATGCAATTTACTCTCAAAAAGCATTTATTCAAGGAGGAATCTCTCAACTTCCAAACTAAAGCATGCTCATCTATTCATCTCATGGAATTATAGGCAACTCTACTCAATGCATTACAACACGAGGAAAAACAATGCACATAAGTCATTTCTATCAAGACCTAAACTTTTTCATGAACATGCATATAAAGAAATCATGGCCACTCCTAAACACACAATAACCTTGCTATATAGGCACACCATCTCCCCTTTGGGAGTAAGCCTAAGTGGACTTTCTAAGCACCATTACTATCAATTCTAGGGTAAAAACAAGATATCACTAAACTTCATAACCTTCACACAAGAGAATTCTAAACCAAGGTGAATTACATTACTACTCTTTAAACAAGGCTACTCACCCAAAACATCTAGGCATTACTTAAACACCCTATTCCTCAAGTCTTCACCAACATACCTAAAGCTCAAAATGGCCAAGTAGGGTTCTACTATCAACAAAACATAACAATAATGTAGCCCACTCATACCTAATGACAACATCAAAGACTAACATATAAAGTCATAAAAGACCAAACAATACCAAAATCTAATAAAGCAAAAGACACATACATGTATCAACATTCGGAGGTCACTCTTGATCATCTCTAGCTTGAAGAGCATAGAATCTATTCTTCTTTTAAGGCTCCCCATCCAAAACACTAGTGGCCACTTGTTTATTCTCCCTTGCCTTAGCCTTAAGCACCAGACAATTGATTTCACGTATCAGGAAACTTCTTCCAATTCTAAGTGCCAACGATTTTTAGTCAGTAATATAACTCAACTAAGTGATTTGGGGTCGAATCCCACAGGGAGTGGTACGTGCTTAAGATTCAAGAGCCAAGTGCAAATATGTTCAAGTCAATCATAGGTAAAGACATTTACGAATAAAAGCATAATTCAAATTTAAGGATCACACAAGTGTAAAATATGGGGGTTTTGATTGTAATTATCAACTAAAACTGCAACAAATAACACTAATTAACAAGTAATGAGAGGGGTTCTTTGGATGTGATCGGATTATAGGCTAAGGTAGACAAATGGGTAATTGCAACTGATAGTAAATAGCTATAAATTAGTGAATAAGCTAGACTTTAGTGGGGATAAACTTTCTCTCGAACAATTTACCCCGAATCAAGTTGGTTTCTCTCGAACACCAATAAGCAGCGATTAAGAACATCCTACGCTTTAGTCCATTGACTCTCTCAAGTTGAATGTGTGGAAAAGGGTTTAGGACTCACTCTCTCTAGCTAAACCCATGACAACCCAATACCCACAGACCATCAATTCAGTAATCTTGGTTTTAAAATCTCTCTATCGAGTAAGCCAAAAACACGAAGGTAGAATTGCATTTGCAACTACAACCCTTTAAATTAACCCACAATTATTGATTGAAATCACCTTTAAACAACATTTAGATTATCAATTAACAATACCCATAAGCTAATTCATCCCATAATCACATAATCATACCCCAAGAATTGGGGTTTTAGCTAGACATCATCAAAAGATAGAAATCGTTACCAAATTGTGTTTCCATCAACTGGGTAAGATTACTTTCGTCTTTACAATGGTCCAAATTGAAGAATCTCAAAAACCCACTACCAATTTCTCAAAAATGGAAAAAATTCCAATTCTTCAAAGCTAAGGAAAATATTGTCTCAATATTCAGAGTTCTAAAGTAAAAAATTCTATATTATGAAAACTAATACTAATACTAAACTAAGAAGTCAAAAAATGTATTTATAGTCGCCAAGAATATGATGCGAAGGACCATTCGGCGCAGTAAGTCAGGATCGCCGATCCACCTTTTGGTCAATTCCATCGCCTTTTTACTTTGGCCTTCAGCATCCTCACATTCTGTAACTTTAGGCGATCTAACACTACATCGCGGAACCGTTTGGCGACACGCTGACTGCTCCATTCTATCGCCGATTTGATTTTCTCCTTCAGGGCTTGACACTCTGGAAATTTATGCGAGATCATAGCCATTTGGCGACTCGCCCAATGGGTTAGGCGATCACCAGGACATCTTTTCTTTATTCTTTCAGCTGCCTTGTTCCTTTTTGCTCATAAATGTCCATGCTTTGTTCCTAAATCCAAATATCTGGAAAACAAGGATTTTACATCAGTTATTGGCACACAATACGCATTTGAGGACATTAAATGTCACGACCCGAGAGCACCCCCTAGTCGTAACCGGCGTACTCGACCTCTCGGAGGTCTAATACAAGCCTCTTAGCATTCATTCATCGCATAACACTAAAAACATAATGAATTTAAAACTTTCTTTACCAAGAAAACATTTAATAAAAAATAGCAATAGCAAGCGGAAGACTTTCTAGACTTTATACATGATGTCTCATAACCATCTAATACTTTAGAGTACAAAATTCGGGACTAATCCCGTACACAACTTAAACAATACTAAAAAGACATAAAAGAACATATTGGGTATTGTCCTCGAATCTATGAGGACTCACCAAGTCTTCATCTTCAACACTAAGAAACCTATCAAAGCCATGACATGTCATCATCTCCAAATCCCTACACTTTAGTCAAAAAGGGAAAGGAAGGGGTTAGCACAATTAAGTACTAAGTATGGAAGCCATGCAAAAACATGCTAAAAGGGACGTTTATTGGAGAAACATGCTTTTATGCCATTTGGTAAAACTTCATGAGAAAAAATACAAGTAAGCCTTTTCATCATTTCTTGACCTCTATCTCAAGTTACCCAAAGCCACACTTAAGTGAAACATGAAGTGACCGCCCATACAATCTCTTCATATACACCTAAGTATTCCTAAGGGTTACCATAGATAAGGAAATTTACCATTACAATATAACATACTAAGTCAATGTTCACATATAAAACCATAGCCAACCGTATACATACTCAACATATATTCATATACAACCCATGCTTAACTTTAAAAGAACACATGTCATTCATTACCATAGGACATCTACCTAATATAATCTTAAGACACACTTGAGTGAGACAAGAAGTGACCGCCCATACAACATCTTCAAGCACACTTAAGTGTTCCTCAAGATTACCTTAGATAAGGACATTTCCTTTACAACATAACATCAATAGACCAACATTCTTTAAGAAACCATTTTTGGAGACATTCAAGCACATAAGGGGACTTTCACATAATAGTCGTTAGACTTAGGGAACTCACTTTAGTATCTTCAAAGCCTACTCGTGCCATGTGTAGATAGCATCCCATACTACTACCTACACGTTGTAGAACCTATCCAATAACTAGAGTGCACATCCCACATGATGGGAATAGGCATAACCGACATAGACCATACTAGCTAGGTATGGAATCCGGAGTCTATCCTACTCCGTGGAGGTTGTTCTACTTGCCAAAGGTAGAACTAGTAAGCAACCCATGTAGGCACATGGTTAAGGGATGTCCAAGGAAGTTCATTGTGCCTAATCTCATACTCAACTAGGCCACCTTCCTAACCACATCCACTCGGTGCTAGCCTTGTTTCCCATAGAGTATTCAATCACATATGTACTTAGAGAAGGTTCCTTTTCTAGTTCAACCAACTCATAGTACCTCTTCCCAAGAAAGGCCCCATTTCTTAGTCATGGCCAATCAAGGTTCATAAGGATAGCTCATTAAATCCCCCTAGAAGGGTGCCTTAGGCCTACCGATCCAAGGTTCATCATTTCACACATGAGAAGGGCTACCACCATTAGGTCTACCGATTTCATGGTTTTACATTTACTTAGGAAAGCTAGACTTATGAAAGGGCACCATTTCTTAGTTTTGCCCATTTCACACATTCATGCATTCAAGACTTTAAGTAACAAGGAGGGACACTTTAGTCTACCAACCAAGTCACAACATTTTCATTTAAGGATACTTCATAATCCAACATCATTTCATATATACATCATGAGAAATCATACTTTAACTCACAATGCTATCCACTTTACATAGGATCATCACAAGATCACATAAAACTCATTCACATCATACCTTCACATATAGCTTCACATAAAACTCATTCACATCATTCCTTCACATATAGCTTCACATAAAACTCATTCACATCATTCCTTCACATATAGCTTCACATAAAACTCATTCACATCATTCCTTCACATATAGCTTCACATAAAACTCATTCACATCATTCCTTCACATATAGCTTCACATAAAACTCATTCACATCATTCCTTCACATATAGCTTCACATAAAACTCATTCACATCATTCCTTCACATATAGCTTCACATAAAACTCATTCACATCATTCCTTCACATATAGCTTCACATAAAACTCATTCACATCATTCCTTCACATATAGCTTCACATAAAACTCATTCACATCATTCCTTCACATATAGCTTCACATAAAACTCATTCACATCATTCCTTCACATATAGCTTCACATAAAACTCATTCACATCATTCCTTCACATATAGCTTCACATAAAACTCATTCACATCATTCCTTCACATATAGCTTCACATAAAACTCATTCACATCATTCCTTCACATATAGCTTCACATAAAACTCATTCACATCATTCCTTCACATATAGCTTCACATAAAACTCATTCACATCATACCTTCACATATAGCTTCACATAAAACTCATTCACATCATTCCTTCACATATAGCTTCACATAAAACTCATTCACATCATTCCTTCACATATAGCTTCACATAAAACTTATTCACATCATTCCTTCACATATAGCTTCACATAAAACTTATTCACATCATTCCTTCACATATAGCTTCACATAAAACTTATTCACATCATACCTTCACATATAGCTTCATATAGGACTTTACATATAGCCTCATTCATATATAATAATATAACAATACAATAACACTCATATAATGCCTTCAAGGCCATAATCAATACACATTCAATAAGTACACACCTCCACCATAAGTGGATCAATCCAAACAAGAACAATTTCAATATAGCATGAAAGTAGGTCAACTTACCATTCTCCAAAGCCATAATCACCATTATCCAATTCTCAACAATTCTAACATCACAAGAGAATTTACCCATGACTTGCCTACAAGGCCATAATTCTCAACTCATCCATACACCAACAATCCACCAACAATAGATATAGATAACAATAGGAATCAATAATACAATTCAATCTAAGTACAATTCCATCAATACCCAAGCATTATCATAAAACCCACTTCATAAGCCAAACTTAGAGATTTAAGGAGATCATGGGTCCATGGAGTTTTTCACCTAAAAACATCAATTAAACCATAATATAATCATAATAGATTGTTTGAAACCATTTAATGCAAGAACCCATGAGTTTGAGGAAGAATTGGGGTTTTTCATAACCTTTGAAAACCTTGAAAACCATTTTGAGATTTGGCTCTAGGGCGAAAACTAGCCCTAAATAAAGAACTCCCATACCTTTACTAAGATTCCCCAAGAAATTTGATGAAGAAAACGTCTTCAACCCAAGCCCTAGCTCCAAGTTCTTCTTCTTCTTCACTCTCAAGAACCCTAACTCTTACTCTTTTAAAATGGAACAAAAATGATCCACAAACAGCCTAACACAACAATATAACCTCAAAAGAAAAGATTTGTGAAAAGACCAAAATGCCCTTAAATTTTCCGGACGGATTCCCTGCCAACTGCCCAACTTTCAACGAGCATAACTCGCTCATACGAACTCGGAATTGAGCAAACTCAGTGGCGTTGGAAAGATCGTTCCAAGGGCTTTCCAAACATAACTGGAACTACTCCTGGATCATCCTGAGCTAGGAGTTATGACCGCTCAAAGTTGGCCAAAAACTCACTGATTTCCACACTTGGCCGAATTTCCAGATTCTGAATTTCTTTCCAAAAAAATGACTACTTCCAATTTCAAGCTTCTTCTTATTCATTTTAAATTGTCGGAGTTACACAATTAAAATGAAATTACATATAAACCCCTCATAGAACCTCATTATAAAGTCAACACAAAGTCATAGGCTCTTGCTTAACCTATCATTTTCCGAGTCGTTACATTA
>NW_006239063.1:1440829-1442320 GCF_000226075.1 Solanum tuberosum | reverse complement strand
GCATAACTCGCTCATACGAACTCGGAATCGAGCAAACTCGGTGACGTTGGAAAGATCGTTCCAAGGGCTTTCCAAACATAACTGGAACTATTCCTGGATCATCCTGAGCTAGGAGTTATGACTGCTCAAAGTTGGCCAAAAACTCACTGATTTCCCACACTAAACCAAATTTCCAGGTTCTGAACTTTTTCCAAAAGTGACTACTTCCAATTTCAAGCTACTTCATATTCATTTTAAATTGTCGGATGTAACACAATTTAAACGAAATTACATAAAAACCCCTCATAGAACCTCATTATAAAGTCAACACAAAGTCATAGGCTCTTGCTTAACCTATCATTTTCCGAGTCGTTACATTAAATCTATCTAAATAAAGCCCTAAATGGGTCCAAAACATGGACTCATCAACACCCCCAACTTAAACTTTTGATTGTCTTCAAGTAAAACTCAAGTTCAACAGTTCAAAGAGGATGTCTCAAATAGTGCTACACAAGACTCAATCATGAATGCAGACAAAAAGACTCAACTTACTCATGCAAGGATCAATTGTGCACTCAAAGATTTAAGTTGTGACTCACCATTACCAAAGATTCTCAGGCTCATAATACTTGCTTCAAATGCAAGTTCAAGCTCAACAAACGTACTCAAATGCCCTCACACAAAGAATGATTCCATATTCACACACAATGGCTCAAAAATTTATAGCTCCAGAATCACAATCAACACTCACACTGAAAAAAAATACAATGCATGACTTCATCCATAGGTTTGCCCGTATTTTCCAATCAAAACTCGTTTAAGCTCACTCAAGATCAAAAAGGTCTTTTCAAGGCTTGTAACATGGCTGAGTGTAAAGGTATGGTCATTTAGGCTCAGTGACTTCTATCCTCATGAAACATGGTATGAACAACACTTCATTTCCTTCTCATCATCATTCTCATTTAACCTCAAAAGTCACCCCATTATTCATTTTCCATGGACTGTTGGACACCCCATTTCTTTTTGCATTTTCACAACTTTATTCCACAACTTTTTCATTCGTTTACTTTTTCATTCTTTTCTTCTTTTTCTCTATTTTTTTTGTATGGAGGGGTTCCATGTTTCTCAAAACCATGGGTCAAAGGGGACTTCTTTGCACTTCTTGATTTACCTTCTCTTTTTACCACACCCCCAACTTAGGCCAAAGGCCTAAGTTGGCTATTCAAACAAACCACATCTCATGAGGATTAAGGATGAAGGGATAAAGAAAGGTCACAATTTCATCAAGTTTCTTCCAATGAAAGGCTAAGGCTAAAAAGGTGTTCAAGCGAAGTTCACACACTCACAAGGTAGGCCACAAAAGAGGTATAATGTCAAATTGTTTCACACTCTTTTAAGTTGCCTAAGATCATCTCAAGAGTTTGCATCACTTAGTCAATCGGACCAACAGAGAAAATTCTAGGTGTCATCACACATGGTTCACGGTAAGCTCATCACACAAGACATTGACAC
>NW_006239063.1:1435772-1440346 GCF_000226075.1 Solanum tuberosum | reverse complement strand
TAAGGCTCAAAGGGTGTTCAAGCGAAGTTCACACACTCACAAGGCAAGCCACAAAAAGAGGTATAGTGTCAAATTGTTTCACACTCTTCAAAGTTGTCTAAGATCATTTCAAAATATTGCATCACTTACTTAACCGGACCAACGGGGAAAATTCTAGGTGTCATCACACACGGTTCACGGTAAGCTCATCACGCAAGGCATTGACACCAATGTCAAACAAGAGTCCACACTTTCTCTAGTGTGAAATGTTCATCACAAGAGGCTGAATTTGATAATTGGCTAGTCACAACGAGATGCAAAAAGTTCACATATTATCTATGCAACTTCATTTGGCCTCATCGTAGCCACACATTTATTTTTGTTCGATTATGAGCACTATTCAAGTCATCGGTATTGATCAAGACCGATACTCAAATTTGCAAGAGAACAACCACATTCAAACACAAACAAGAGGTGGCACAAAAAATTTGGAAGGGTCCAAAAATAATTTTTAATTAAAGTAAGGAGCCACAAGCTCAAACATCCACAAAAACCGTGCTAAATACAATTTATAGCTCAAAAACTCAAATATATAAATAGAACAATCATCACAAAAGGTGGGCCTCACCCCACCACAAAACAAAAGGTATTTGTCCTCAAATGCAAGCAATAAAATATCAAAAATTCAAAGGAAATAAGATAGATTGGGAGGTAAAAAAAATCCTATCTAAACAGTCGCTCCATTTGTAGGGGCATTAGTGCCCGACGCATCACTTTTGTCTCAGGCATCAGTACTCGTAGTCACCTCAGAAGTAGTGTTTCCACTAGGAGCTGCCATGGACATTTCTATCAGTGATGTCTGGATCACCGACTGTGCAATTGTCTCCTCAAGATCTGGCAAATCTCCATATATGCTCTCATCCCCCATCTCTATCTGCTTCTCGTCGATCTCTATCTTCGACTCATTAGTTGTTGTGCCATCCCTATGTACATATCATGTGGTAGCCGAAGGAATCTATGAAGTCTCAGGGGCGTCCACATCATCTGTAGCCTCCAATAGTGAAGTGAAGTGGTAAACTTTAGATAGTCTACATCTTTCCTCAGATCTGCTACTTCGGCTTTCAAAGCCGTAACCTCATAGGTCTCCCCTTGTCTGCTCTCACAAGCCTCAACTCTCGCAGTGAGAGTTTCAATGGAAGTCCGGAGGGGGTAACTGCAAATAAAATTGAAGCCTCAATTATCCATGGCATAGAACCCTCCAATCTGGTAGCTCTCATATCAGCCATATGGGCTAGGTGCCCCATCTTCAGGATCATCACCTAGGCAATCTTGGTTGGGTTGGAGGAGGTAGAGGCACTCGGGGCCTCTAAAGAAGAGCAAGAAGCAGATGTAAATGAAGGCCCGGAGGCCGGAGTAGGAAAAGATGCCTCTGCAGGTATCGAACCAATGTCCACCTCCGGGGATGTATCCACCAGAGCTGCTCTCCTCCTGTCGGCCTCCTCTCGTGTGTACTCGGTCTCAATACGCCGAATGTCAGTGGAGGAAGAAAGGGTAACCTCGATATCTCTTGTATCATCCCAGGGCACTCCAGCACGCCAGCACAACTCCGTGATCAGGACCAGGAATGGCAAAGAGGTCTGACTCTGCTTGGCCCTCATGGCCATCTCTTGTTCAATGAGGAGTCCCAGGTTGATGTTCCTCAAGGATATGATCGACCCAAGGCATGCCACCTTAGGGTGGCGTAGGATGGACTTGTTCTGGGATGGCATGATGGTGCTGCTAATGAAGCCAAACCAGAACCGAGCAGCAATACTCAGATCCCTCTTCTCTATAGGGACCCCTGCCTCGATCCACCTCGGGGTGGTATCGGAAATCAATAGAGCTAGCCAGCCCTTCAAGTCATCCAAGGACTGAGTAGCCGTTAAACACTCATATGCCACTGTAGCTCGAAGACCCCTACCAAGTACAGTGTTACACCCCATAGAAACTAGTTGGACCAAGCTAGGATCTAATGGAAGCTAGTAGGTGATTTTAGAGCCTCACATGTTAGTTTATAGTTGGACACTTTTCAAAAGGATGAATAATGGCTTTTGAATTTAGTTTGGTGATTTTAGAGGTCAAACGTCAAGAAACGACTATAACGTCCAAAAACTAGTCATTTGAACTAGTGTGTTCTAGTGTCTTGTCGTTGAAGTTTGGTGTGTTGTATGAGGGCTAAAACTTGTAGAAATGGTTCCCCTACTTAGATGGACATGTTTAGGGGTTAAACGTTTGGGTAAGACTCCCCAAAGACCACTTGAGGGGTCCTTGATGAGGACCCCAAAAACAGTCCACTAAAGCAGCATTTGTTGGTCTACGGTTGCTATCTACATTCAGTAGATCAATCCACACCCCGTAGGTCATGGGCGTGGATGAGGACTTAGCCTAGGGAGGCTTTCCTTCAATTATGAGCCCCAGCCCCAATCTACGGAGGCACAGTACGGCCCATAGACCCATCCACAATCCGTGGATGGGCAATCATAGATGCTGCCAACTTTTGGAGTGTTAGTTTTAAGTTGATGATTTGAAGTTTAGTTGGTTGATTGATTAAGGGAATGGAGGGGTTGGTTAGTTAGTTATTTAATCACCCATTTAAGCTAAAAAAATACCCTAAATTAAGTCATGGAATCGTTTGGGACCAAGACCCCCAAAACAGTTCACTAAGACAGTTTTGAGGTGACCTACGGATGGCCATTGACAGCCAGTAGGTTGGTTGACGCCCCGTAGGTTCATACTTAGTTTTTTTAGAGGCCTGCAACATTTATACTCCCATCTTCAAACCACAAGACCAAACCACGGACAGTAGATCAATCTACGGTCTGTGGATGGCCAAACGTAGATGCTGCCAGTTTTTCAGCTTTTCGTTTTAAGTTAGAAGTTAGGGGTTGGGTTAGTTATTAATTAGGAATTAATATAGGTAAGTTAATGAGTTAAATTAACACCTATATAAGTATAATATACCCCCCAAACTAATCACTTTAAGTCATTCATCTAAAGACCCCCAAATTACTCTCTAAGAAATCCTCTCTCTAGAATAGAAGAAGAAGAAGAAGAAGAAGAAGAAGAAGAGGGGCAACATCTAGGTCGTTTCTCCATTGGATTCAAGCTTTTTTTGGGGATTTTATTGAAGGTATGTAAATATCCTTCATCCATGGGTTCTTCCACCCATGGAGCCCCCATAGATACCTCTCAATTGTGAATCCAAAATACCCCAATCTAGCTAGGGTTGTGATCACATTATGGGTAAGGCTTGATTGTGATTCCAAAGTAGTGGATAGCATTCAATTATGTTTGAATTATGTTTTTATGATGATTATATGATGTTTTCATGTGAATTTGTTGATTAACCCCAATCTAAGTTTATGAAGGTGATCATTGTGGGTTTAGGCCATTAGAGGCAAGATTGAATGTTCTAAATTGATCTTCCTATTTCAATGTCTTGAATGCTAATTGATCATAGTTAGGATCAAGTAAATGTGAATTGGACTAGACCTTGTTAATTAGGGTTGATCTTGACTTGTGATGTTTGAATTGAACCTTAAAGATGAATTATGGCTAGGTTCACCTACTAGTGAGGAATGTGATGTGAATTGCTTGAAAGAAACCTATTACTTGAGTATCTTGTAATATAGATGGGTTTGAGGATAGAATGAATTGAGTTGGTGATGAAGCATGAATAGAATGGCCTATGACTATGAATTGTATTGGTTTATATTGTGTTCTTAGGTTGTTGTGTTAGCTGTAGATCTAGGACTTTGATAGATAAAAGTGATTTAATCACTTGAGCATGGATGGATTGTTAAGGACATCCTTCCATGAGAGAAAAGTGTTAAGCAAGGCTTAACTAGTAAACCTTGGGGTGTATGCTTGGCTCCAAGTGGATATGACAATAAGAAGGAGTGCCACACGGGTCCGGACTCCAAGAAGAAAGGAGAGCCACACCTAGTAGATGTGAGGGCTATCCAAGTAAAAAGGGGGAACTCTTACGTAGTAGAGTGTGGGTTTTCCCAAAGTTAGGTCTCATGAGACGGGATCCTTCACGTAAGTTGAGTCAAGGTTTCCCTAGTAGAGGTATCCATATCCTAAGGACTAAGACATTCTTGAGAAGCATCTCATAGTGTCCTAAGCATAATGAACTAACACTTACTTAATGAAGTAGCTCGTAGTGTTCATAAGTGTAATAAACTTAGACATACCAAGAGTGGTATCTCATAGTGTTCATGAGAAAATATGGACTTAGACATGCTTAAGGAAGTATCTCATAGTGTCCATGTGTTTTAGATAACTTAGACATACTTAAGATAGTATCTCCTAGAGTTAATCTAATGAGGAACTAAGATGTGCTTGAGATAGAGTACCTCATAGGGTTCTAAAGCTAAGAGAGGAACTAGGTTCCAAACCAAGAAGAAATAGTAAAAAGGACCTAAAAGTAATACCTAGCATGATTAGTATTATGGGATGCTATGAGTGCATTGCACAAGGTATGACCTAGGGTTACCAAAGAAGAGCTTTGAGATAGGATTGGACTAGAGTTACATTTCCTAGTTATAATTGAC
>NW_006239063.1:1385142-1435440 GCF_000226075.1 Solanum tuberosum | reverse complement strand
AGAATGGTGCTATTATGGTATGGATGACCAAGGGTCAATTATGCTTATATGATTATGACTTATGTTTATATGATGCTTATATGGGAAACTATGCTATGGTTATGATGGTTATGTTATAATTATGTTATTATCTCTTATGATATGTCTTATGTTAACTAACCATTTGAGATGCTCTTATGATGTTATTTAGCTTTCACACTTAGTACCTTTGTACTAACGCATATTGCCTACATTCTAACCAAATGTAGGGTTGGAGCTTTGAGTTGCTATTGGAGGCTAGAGTTTCAAGGAGTTAGAAGAGTTGAAGAATTTGGTGAGTCCTCATAGCTTCGAGGACAACAACCACATTTCCTTTATGTCTTTATTTTATGTTTTAGACTTTGTATGGGCTGCGTCCCAAAGACTTTTATTCATGAGTTTAAATACATGGTTTGAGACAACGGTTCTAGTAAAGACTTCCGCTTGATTTTATGAAATAAGGCATTGATTGTAAAAGTTTTAAATTTTCCTGTATTCTCTATTGTCTTATGTTATGAATCTGCTAAGGGCTTGTATGCGACCCCTTCGGGGTCAACTATGCCATGTTACGACTAGGGGGTGCTCTCGGATCGTGACATACAGTATTAATGTACTCGCTTTTGCATCCAACTTCCTTACCCCGGACAATGACCGACTTAACCGGTCTGAACTCGTTGGCCTTCTTCTTGCTCTTCAAAACCAAGTCACCATACGATGTATAGAATTCCCTGACCAATGAAGGAATACAGGGGCCTCGGGGCCTGGTGAGCTGCTCAAACCACTGGAAGTGGAGAGTGTCCCTCACCCCGGAGTATTTCCCCTCAAGGCCCTCTGTAGATAACAACTTCTCCTCGGGATAGTTTGCAATACATCACCTTTCAACCTGTTGAAAAGCCTAGGAGAAGGTACTACTGGTGGCACTGGAGCCACATAAGGTGCCAGAGCTGGCACTGAATTTGCTGGGGTGGAAGCTAAAGGGACTCTAGCTGAGTCAGGGCGAGATCTAGCACGGATCTCAACCCTCTGGGACTGTAAGGGTTGGTCTTCCTCGGGCTCAGAGAATGTTGTTTGGGGACCCTCACTATTGGAGTTGTGCTCTGGAGCCTCAGATACGGGCCTTTTTCCTTTGCCCTTGCCTTCATTTGGAGACTCTTCCCTTCCCCTTTTTGGAGGGTTTTCTCCCCCTTCATTGATCACAATACCCGTGCTCTTTTGTGGGGTGGAATGTCAATGTTCTTCTTTTCCATATCTACAAAACATCAAGAAAAGAGTTAGAAATAATTCAATAAGACGCACAGAAGAATAGTTGCAGACAGACTCATCGAACCGGTTGGCGAGTTACCGAATCTCTTTGGCGAGCTAGATCGGGCTTGCCGAATGTATTGGCTCAAAAATCTCAAAAAAATTTGGCATGTCGGCGATGTGAAGGGCCTTTCGGCGAGTAAGGATTTGCCCGCCGAAAGTTACAGTGCTAACAACGATAGGGGCGCAGACAAAGGGCGATCAAGAGTGCATTCGGCGACCTCAGGCTTCTCGCCGAAAGTTATATAACCAAACTTCACATTTAGCATGAAATTTAAAGCAACATGGGGAACTTTGGCGAGTTCGACCCAGCTTGCCAAATGACCCAATATGCCTACTTTCAACCCAACTTCTCAAATTCAACCCCGAAACCCCCAAAAACAAAATCAAAGCATGCACCCATAAAATTAAACTAAGACCCATTACACCCATGCCCCGGGATACTCAGACTTCTCCTGGTTTGGCAAAATTTGGCCATTTGATGACTTTTTCCCTTAAGAATGACGTCAACCGCTCCATCAGTGGGCAAAATACGTCATTTGGCACAAATGCGGGCTACTTGGACTTCACCCAACTAGACCCAACAATAAGGAAGCACAACCACATAATTTTTAACCAATTTTAAGGCACAAAATCTAAGGAATTCAACGATAAAGGCATTTCGGGCAAAATATTCGAATTAAAACTGGCATTCTAGCATACAAACACTATCAGAGAGGCCCAGCACACATCACTAAGATAAAATCATTGCAAATGAGTACAAATTGTTAAAAAGTGAATTCAGGGTTCGGAAAACCAACCTTAGATGCCAAATATTCATGATTTAAAAAGCTAGGCGACAAAGATTCCAACTTCGAGCACACAATCAACGACTCAAATACAGTAAAAATGCAAAAATATAGAAGACTAAAGTGCGGGTGTGAGTTTGGGAAGTTCTAAAGTGAGGGAAAGTGAAAGAGTTTGGAACTTTAAACCTTTGGCCTTTAAAAGCCGTCCAATTCTCACCCATTCGGTGATATTAGTTTTGCTCGCTGACTCACTCGGCGACACGCTGAGTGGGCACTTACCTCACCGAGTTTTACAGGACCTCTTGTTAATCGTCGCGGACTTGCTTCCAGACAGTGATTTCTTGATCGTTTCTCATGTTTAACTATCTAAAAACACTCCTAAACATCATGAGATATTTCCTATCACAAATCACAATCCTTGAATCCATAAATTCAATTCAAGAAAAGTTAAGAGTCAAGTCAAGAAAAGTTCATAGAGTTTTTCAAAAGTCTTTTACAAACGTTTTAACTTTGTTTCAAGACTTAAGTTTTTAGTTGAGTAACGAGTAAAAGTAGAGTTCATTTCTTCAAAGATTATACGAGAACTAAGTATTCCCAAGAGTTAAAATGTTTTCACATTGAGTAAGAAAGGAAACACCAATTTCCAAGAGAACGTTTAAGCTAAGTTTTGAGTAATTATCTCAAACCAAAGAAAGATTTTTGTTTTAAAAACATATGAGCTGAGTATATTTTGGGAGTAGTATTGAGCACCGATATGGGGACGCGAGTTCATAATAACTCAAGTCTCCATAAACCATGTAGCCATCATGGGTAGAAAGGATCATACTTTTTAGATGATTCACTAGTGCTTTTTAGCATAGGCCAGTGGATCCACTTAGTTAAGTTGTTCAATATGACCGCAAAGTATAGGACAGTTCTGCAGCATGGGAAAGATGATGTATCATCACTTAGGCTCATAGTGCTGGTTGTCGGTTAGAGAAACTCCCAGAGTATTATATTACTTTATATGCAAACTGAGTTGTTACAGTATTTCTTTAACAAAATGAGTTGCTACCTCCTATTTTAAATGCTCCATATAACTGCACCATTATTGTTGTTTACTTTGCATTTGAGTTGAGTTATTCATGAGAGCCAAGGTAGGTGTTCTTTTCAGATTCCTTTCCAGCTTATGTCTTGTTTAGTATTCTCCTCGCATACTCGTACATTCAATGTACTGATGTCATTTGGCCTGCATCATGAAATGATGCAGACACAGGTAACCAGGATTACCATCCAGCACCTCGTTGATCTAGTTGAGCACTTAGAGTCAGTTGGTGAGCCTCCTTGCTTTCCGGACGGCTCCTTTTTCATTGTTTTAGTACTTTAGTTGTTAGGATGATCGGGGGTCTTGTCCCGACATCCCTCCTTGTTTTAGAGGCTTCATAGACAGTTAGTAGTTCAGTTGTCTTTACATTGTTATTTCTTATGTTAAGACTTAAGTTGTCATCTATGGCTAGTTGAATGTTTTATCCTTAAACGTTTTGAGTTTAATTTGAGACAGTTGTTTTATAAATACATTTGATCATTGTAATAATGCTTAGAGTCTTCCGCTGAGAGTCTAGCTAGGCCAAGGGTGTGCTTGGGGTAAGAAATGGTTCTCGAGTGTCAGTCCTGCCCAGGGTGTAGGCTCGGGGCGTGACACTTATATTAATAATACCATTCAAACAAAAAAAATTAAAAATTAGTGCAGTTACTTGAGGTCTACTACTTTAATTTCAAGGACAATAGTCAAAATAAAAATAACAAAAATAGTAAAGAAATATGCAAAGGCTTACCTTTCAATGTGTTGATGGGATCGTTGTAACTTGACAATTTTTATCTATTACTAATAAGTATTTTTCCCATTGAGATAAATAAATAAAATTAAATTACTTTGTTTAATTTATTGAAGAATATTGTTGTGTTTTGGGGAATTTAAGAAGTTAAATAAGTTGGTGAGAAATTTTAGGGGTAGATTAAGTTAGTTGGTGTTTCTTTCCTGTGTATCTTTCTTTTTCTTTTCTTTTTTTCGTTTATTGGCATTTTTTTTCTATCTAAATAGTTATTTTAAAATCTATTAATTTCTTATCTTGTTTTAGTGTTGTTTTAAAACTGCAAAGTGACATGGTATTAAGTAGCTACTTGTCAACCTTTCGTGCTTTTGCCCTTGCTTTGATATATATATTTATTACTTTATATATTACTTTACTTTACTACATATATAAAGGAGAGTTGAACTCCCTGATTAACTAGAGTTAGGGATATTTGTGGTTTTTCATTTATGTGTTGCTTATGTTTAATTGTACAATCAGATTCTAAGATGATACTTTATTTAAAATTACCAAAAACCCCAATTCTCATTAAAATGTACCAAATTTGTCCTTAATCTTAACCAGCTGCTAGAGTGGTAGTTAGGTATTTAACTTTATTTTCCTGCCTTATATATTTGTACTGTGCATAAAGAATAAATTAAGTAAATTTAATTATAAAAATAACCCTTTTATTTGAGTATATTTCAAAAGTAGTGAAATTGGCTGCGCTTCGCGCAGCTATAAGAAATGTTTATTTGACAATAGGATTTATATTCATGCTAGTATCAGATATATAGACGATGTTGATATTCTCTTCATCTGTGATATGATACACTTTTTCATCTTTTTAAAAAAAAATGAATTTTTTACATTTTTTAAGTGCAAACTATTTATATGTATATATTAGAATAAAATATTTACCGTGGTGATGTAATGAAATAAGAGATCATAACATGAAATAACAATATATTGTATTACATATTTTTTACGATCCTCTATACAAACTCTAATTTAGTAGAAAAAACTTTTGAAGTTCTTCATTGTGTCTTTATTATTAATTTTTTTTATAATTTTTAAATATTAATTAAATATTTATAAAAATATGAAAAAGAAACATGAAAAAGTTATAACAATATTTAAGAGTAGAAGTTACAAGTTAAATGAAGAGACATGAGTTATGAATTTTACTAGACATTAACTGTATTAATAATCATGTATTAATTTTATTTTTAAAAATAAATAAATAAATGTGAAAATAATAGATAGAAATACAATAATAAACAAATAAATAAAATAATTGGTGACTGCATAAAAAATATAAATATATTTCAAACAAAAAAAAAGAGTGACGAAAACAGATTTTTACATATAAAAAAAGACATCATAGAACTAACATTTTATTTTTAATTATTTTCTTACAAGCATAATAAAATGAAGCTCGTGATCATCACAATATTTTTTTTGAATTAAGATAGTTATATTAATTGTGCTTCATGACAAAAAAATATATAGAATAGTAAAGAACCAAATGAGTAGCATTGCCAACACATGTAATTAAGTTACTTATACAAACTAAAGTTTAAAAAAATCTAGCAAAAGTAGCTACCTTACTTATACAAGTCAAAGTAAAATAAAAATTCTAACAAAAATAATCCTTAATTATGCTTCAAAAACAGTTTTTCTTCTACCATCTTTCTTTGCAAGTAGATCCGCCGTCATATTTTGTGCTTCATATGTCAAACTCTTCATCATATGCTACCAATTGAATAAAAAAATAATTATGAATAAATAAAATATCATACCAATTGAAAGTGACTATACCAAAAGAAAGAAAGAAATCTAGCTATATGTAATACATCTGTAAATTATTTTTCAATTGTAATAACAATAAATAATAATCATCTCTTGAAATCTAACAAATATTGTAATCAAACTATATTATATTCCGCAAATTGACTATTAAAGATAACAATCACATACTAACAACACATTGTTCATTATTACAAAGTCTTTTTTAATCATACTTGCTTGGAGAATGATAATACATACATAAATAAAATATTAAGAAAGCATGTCCAAATACATAAAAATAAAAAGAGACTTTGTCACGCCCGATCCTACACCCTGAATGTGGCCGGCACTCGAGAACCATCGTTGGTCCCCAAGTGAACCCTTTGTTTGCTTGACTACTTAGCAGAAGAGTCACTCAAGTAAAATAGGAGCTCAATTGCAAAGATTAACTCATAAGGTCTCAATAACCGATTAACTCAATAGATGTCTGAAAGTATCTAAATGAACAAAACGAACAACTCAAAATCTTTAAAAAATTAACAAGGGAAATGGCAAAAGACTCCTCAATTACTATTGTCTATGAAGCCTCTAAATAATATGATGTATATCGGGACAAGACCCCCGACAACCTAACATGAACAAAACAATGTTGTGAAGTCCTCTAGAAAGCAAGGAGGCTCACCAAAGCTAGCTGGAATGCAATGGGATCAACGAAGTACCTATTGATGACCCTGAACACCTGTATCTTCATCATAAATAAGATGCAGGTGCAATGACGTCAGTACATTGAATGTACGAGTATGTAAGGGGAAAGCTGAAACATAAGCAACTAAACTGATACTCTGGGAAGACATAATCACCGCATCTCAGCACAAATGTGAAAGCGACAATAAGAGATGCAATATATAAAGCTCTTAAAACTATCACGACCCATGGATACCCCCTAGATGTAACATGGCGTATAGAATTCTGAAGGACTCCATACAAGCCACTTAGCTCTCTTAACATAAAAAATAGAACAATAAGAGTAAAACAATAGTCCAAGTCAAAATGATTTTATAAAGAAAAGCGGAAGTCTAAAAAACTTGTCTCATCATAGCCATCTAATACAATAGAATGAAATTGGGCCTAGCACATACATCATGTCCAAAAGATAAATACTTGAAAAGGAACTACAACAATGAAAATTTGTCATTGAAGCATGAGGGCTCACCGAAGCTCGGAAATATCTCAAGTCAACCTCTAGCCACGAAACTGATGACCCTAACTGTCGGACCCTACATTTGGGGAAATGTTGGCAAGAGTATGTGTTAGTATAAAACAATGTACTAAGTATGATAGTCATGCATTAAACATTTAAATGGTGCTACAAGGGACATTTCATTTCATGACATGCAATTGACCAAGCTAGAACATGATATAAAAGAGTTAGAAAACACAAGTCATAAAATGATGGTCAATGAAAGATAACTTCATCTTTAAAACCTTTGAGATCATATGCGATACTTCTTGAAGTAACCTTAGTTCATTATTAATGTGGGGAATTAACCTTAACCGACATAGAGACCATGTGAGCAATAACATGATCTCCCGGTGTCTTTCACACCGAAAAGGGTTGTCCTACTTGCCAAGGTAAGGACCGTCTTTCACACCGAAAAGGGTTGTCCTACTTGCCAAGGTAGAACAATGAACTTCTAGCTTAAGTGGATCCACTAGCTAATAAACCTATGGGGGAACATAGTTAAGGGATAAGGAGATTGCTACTAGAAACCCGGCCTCTACTAACGGGAGCTACCATCTCATCATCAATATCCTCTCAGTGCTAAGCATAAATCCCACGGAATAGTCATTTCTTACTTGATTTCATTACTCATGGAAAGGTTCCCTTGGACAACCAATCCAAGCTAGTTCATTAGGATATCTCTAACTCTTTGATTCAATTAGGTGAGAAAGCCTTTCGACCTAAGAATCTTTTCTATGTGAGAAAACCTTTCACATCATAATAGTATGTGTTTATGAGAATATTCTTTCACAACACAACATCATTATTGGTACTTTACTCTCAAAGCACCCATAAAACATTGTATAAATTTCATAAGATAATGCATAAGTCCATAATTTACCTCTTGAGGCTCAAAAACTCACTTTCAATCATCAACACTTAGAAAACATGGGTTAGATATGGATTTCATCATATATACATGTAAAGCTTGCATTACATGCTTAATTTCATGAAACTCTTCCTTGAAAATCAAAATTCCACATCATATGACTCATAACTTGAAAATATGGGGATTACATGGGTTCATGGGTAAATTATTATAAAATCATAGTATTCATCAATTCATGCCGAAGAGATCATAATTCAATCATTTAAATCAATAATGAAAAGAACCAATGATAATTGAAGAAAACTCTAATTCAATTGGGGAATTCTACCATTAGAAATAGAGGAATTTGGGAACTCCATAAAGGGAAGGAATCCTTGGATGAAAACTATCATACCTTGAATCCAAAAGCTAGCCTTCAATGGAGGAATTGAGACCTTGACTTGAAACACTAGGTTGAATCTTCTTCTTCTTCAAGTTTCTAGAGAGAGAAATATTTTGGAGAGGAGATTTGGTTTTCTTTTGTGAATTTGGAAGAATGAAGTGAATTGACCAACGTGGGGGTTGAAAATACTTATATAGGGGTCTTAGTGAAGGATAAAACGATGTAGTATAGGAACTAATTAATTAGAAAAAGACCCAATTGCCCCTGAACTTAATTGTCAACTGCCACCGACCTACCAACCATGGACCCCAATAGACGGGCCGTGGTTTGACCTACGTTCCGTCCTGGTGTACCGTCATTAGTGGTCAGAAAGGTGATTTTGGGGCTTCGAACCATGGACCCTCCAACCACGGACCATGGTATGACCAATAGTCCTTTGGTTGGGTTGTGGTCCTGAGCCCTCATACCACTGCTAGGTAGGCCAAGCACGGACCATGCCTATGGTATGTGGTCCCTTCCACGGGCCGTGGGTGGCCGACATGGGTTGCACCTGCAACTTCTGGAAATTGGTTTCATTCCCTTTTTCGGATATGGGGTGTTACAATATCTCCCCCTTGGGACCATTCATCCTCGAATGAGATTTAAACTGGTTCTAAAAGAGTAGGATAGGAACTAATAACCCAAGCTACAATGCAATGCATACAACCAAGGAGGAACTATCGACTCCAAGCTAGGACATTCTCAAAACATCATAAGAGTGGTGAAACTAACTCTATCAGCCCATCATGCATGCAATGCACATATACAAGGAGGAAATATCAACTCCAAGCTAAATATACTCAATGCATCATAAGCAAGTAGGAACTACATTTAGCAACCCAATATGCATGAATTTTCAGCATTACTCATGTTCAAGGTGGAACTACCTTCTCCAAGATAAAAGCATGCTCAACAAAATCTCATGGAGCTCATATGCGATTCGATCTCAAAAAGCATAGCTAAAGCATGTTCATCAATTCATCTCAAGTCTATATGCAACTCATACTCAATGTACAATAACATGAGGAAAATCAATCATGCAAACTTATTTTCTTTCAAAAGACTATTGTTCATGAACATGCATCACATAAAGAAATCATGAAAACAAATAAATACATGAATCCAAAACAGAGGACAAACCAAGAGGAACTCATTACCTCAAGCTAGATTAGGAGTAGAAGGAAAAAGATGAGGATATCGGGACATCATATCGGCCTCGGCCTCCCAAGTAGCACCCTCAACTAACTGATTCTTCCATAACACTTTCACGTAAGCTATTTCTTCATTTCTCAACTTCTTGACTTGCCAATCTAGAATCTCTACCGGAACTTTCTCATACAAAAGGCTTTCATCAACTCCCAATCCTTCTAAGGGAACTATGGATGTCGGATCTCCAATACACTTCTTAAGCATAGAGACATAGAAAACATGATGCACTGTTGCCAACTCATTCGGCAAGTCTAACTCATAAGCAACCTTACCAATACACCTCAAAACCTGATATGGGCCTACATATCAGGGACTAAGCTTTCCCTTCTTACCAAATCTCATAACACCGTTCATGGGTGAGAACTTCAAATAAACCCAATTGTTAACATTAAACTCTAGATCCCTTCTTCTAACATCGGCATACGACTTTTGCAGACTTTGAGCCATTTTCAAACTTTCCCTTATAAGAGGAACTTTCTCCATGGATTCTTGTACCAATTCGGGATCTATTAGGGAAACTTCACCCACCTCAAAACAACCTATAGGATACCTACACCTCCTACCATATAAGGACTCAAATGGAGTCATATCAATACTCGAGTGATAGTTGTTGTTGTAAGAAAACTCAATCAATGGCAAATGGTCATCCCAATTACCCTTAAAATCGATCACACAAGGCCTTAACAAATATTCCAAATTCTTGATAGTACGCTCCGCTTGCCCATCCATTTGGGGATGAAAGGTCATGTTAAGCTTAACTTTAGTGCCAAGACCATTTTGGAATGACTTTCAAAACTGAGAAGTGAATTGGGCACCATGATCGGAAATAATGGACAAAGGCACCCCATGCAACTTTACCATTCCTCTCAAGTACATCTTGGCATAGTCCTCCACCGAATCGGAAACCTTGACGGAAAGGAAATGAGCTGATTTCGTCATCCGATCTACTATCACCCAAATCAAATCATGTTGTCGCCGGTTGCAAGGAAAACTAACAATAAAGTCCATATTCAAGTCTTCCCATTTCCAATTAAGAATTCTAATAACTTTGAACAAACCTCCCAGTTTTTGATGCTCAACCTTCACTTGTTGGCAATTTAGACACTTAGGCACAAATCCCGCAATATCCTTCTTCATCCCATTCCACCACTGTACCTCTCTTAAATTACGGTACATCTTGGTGGCTTACGGGTGAATGGAATACCGCAAACTATGGGCTTCTGACAAGATCTTTTCCCTCAAGTCATCCATATTTGGAACACATAAACGACCTTGGTATCTAAGTACACCATTTCCCCCTTGGAAGAAAGCCTCAACAGATTTCTTAAACACCGCTTCTTTCAATTATACCAAAATTGGATCAAGACCTTGCTTGGCTTCCACAATTGACATAAAAGATGATTCGGAACCATTGTGAACCATAACACCACCTTTGGTGGAGTCCATTAGTTGATGTCACGAACCAGGGGTACACACTAGACGTAACATAGCATACTAGACCCCGAAAGGCCTAACACAAGCCACTTAGCATACCATAACATAAAGTAAATAGAAATGAGGCAGAAATTTAAAACTTTTCTTTAAAATCGAAGTCTTTTATGAAAGCAAGCGGAAGTCTAGACATGTCTCAATAAAGCCATCTATTACAATAGTTTAATGAAAATGGACACATTCCATACAAACATAGTCCGAAAATTAAATACTAGAAATGAAAATCAAAGTTACACATTCGTCCTCGAATCATGAGGACTCACCACAAGCTAGGAGAATAGTCGAATCCAAGCTAGAACTCAAATGGTAACTGATTTCACGTATCAGGACACTTCATCCAATACTAAGTGCCATCGATCGTTAGTCAGTAATATAACCCAACTAAATGAGTTGGGGTTGAATTCCACAGGTAGTCGTACGTGGTTAAGAATTAGGAGCAAAGTATGAATATGCTCAAGTCAATCATAGGAATAGACATTTACGAATAAAAGCATAATTCAAATTAGGGGTGACACAAGTGTCAAATAAGGGGGGATTTGATTGTAATTATCAACTACAATAGCAACAAATAACACGAATTAACAAGTAATGAGACGGGTTCTTGGGATATGATTGGATTATAGGTTGAGGTAGACAAATGGGTAATTGCAGTTGTTAGTAAATAGTTGTAAATTAGTGAATACGCTAGACTTTAGTGGGGGTAAACTTTCTCTCAAACAATTTACCCCGAATCAAGTTGGTTTCTCTCGAACACCAACANNNGCCTACCCTTTAGTCCATTCACTCTCTCAAGCTGAATGTGTGGAAAAAGGGTTTATGATTCACTCTCTCGAGCTGAACCCATGAAAAACCACTACCCATAGACCATCAATTCAATAATCTTGGTTTTATAACCTCTCTCTCGAGCAAGCCAAAAACACGAAGGTAGAGTTGCATTTGCAAACTTACGAAACCCCTTTTATATAAAAACCACAATTACTGATTGAAAATCACTTTTTAAAACAAGTATTTAAACTATCAATTAGCAATACCCATTAGCTAAATCAACCCATAATCACATAATCACATAATCACACCCCAAAATATGGGGTTTTAGCTAGACATCATAAAAAGATAGAAATCATTACCAAATTGTGTTTCCATCAACTTGGTAAGATTAATTTCGTCTTTACAAAGGTCCAAGTTGAAGAATCTCAAAGACCCACTTCCAATTTCTCCAAAAATGGAAAACTTCAATTCTTCAAAGCCAAGGAAAATATTGTCTCAGTACTCAGAGTTCTAACTCAAAAATTACTCTAATGAATGTTCAAAATAAAATTTGATACTAAACATAATGTTTCAAAATGTATTTATTGTCGCCAAAAATATGTTGTGAAGGGCCATTCGGCGCAGTAAGTCGGGATCACCGATCGACTCGGCGATCCGCCCTTTGGTCAGTTCCATCGCCTTTTTGCTTTGGCCTTCAGCATCCTCAAGTTCTGTAACTTAGGGAAATCCAACACTGCATCGCGGAACTGTTCGGTGACTCGCCGACTGCTACTTTATCTCACCGACTTGATTTTCTCCTTCAGGGCTTGGCACACTGGAACTTTAGGCGAGGTAATATCCACTTGGCGATTCGTCCAATGGATTAGGCAATCAACAGGCCTTCTTTTCTTCGTTCTTTCAGCTGCCTTGTTCCTTTTTGCCCGTTAGTGTCCATGCATTGTTCCTCAATCCAAATACCTGAAAATCAAGGATTTAACATCAGTTATTAGCACAAAATAAGAATTGGAGGACACTAAATCTATCCAAATAAATCCCTAAATGAGTCCAAATTGTGGGCTCATCAGTAACCACCTTAATAACCAGACCCTACACTTTGGAATAGTATAAGAAAATATGGGTTAGCACAAAAATTCACCAAGTATGATAGTCATGCATAAAAACCTTGAAAATATGCTAAAAAGGGACATTTCATTATAAATCATGATATATGCCAAGTTTGAACATCACTATAGAGATAGTTAGAAAATACAACTCATAAACATAACCCATATATATATATATATATATACCCCCTCAAAATCTACTTGTGCAATGCATGAATAAGATCCCATAATCTCATCCATACTAAGTAAACCTCTTAGGCCATCATAATCATACTTACCATCTTTGAATCTCATCCTTAGCTTAATTCTCATAGACAAGGAAATCTCTCACCTTTAGTCAATCATAACAAGGAAGGCAACTATAGCACAATCCTATCTAAACATACATCATATAAGAGAAACACTTCATTAGTAACCTCAAGTCACACTTGTGCAATGCATGGACAGGACCCCATAATCCCACCCATGCTAAGTACCATTCTTGATCACCACTCATATTTGTCATCTCTTAAATACTATGAAGTACTTCATTAAGCACATTCTTAGTTCATTAATTGTGTTGGACTCTAGGAGATGTTTATTCAAGCATAATCTTAGTCCATTAGGTTTTAACTCTATGAGATGCTTCTTCAAGAATAATCTTAGTTCATTACTAATCTTATTATAGTTGGGATATGCCTTAACCGACAGGAAACCACATGAGCTATCACATGATCCCTTCCGATGTTACCCACACCGTCAAGGGTTGGTCCACTTGCCTAAGTTAGAACCGGTTTGTTAGCTTAGTCGGATCCACTAGCTAACTTTTATATGGGGCATGTAGTTATGGGCTACGGAGATTGCTACTAGAAACCCAAACTCTACTAGGTGAAGGCTTCCACATCATGAGACATACTTTGGGAAATCCAGACTCTACAAGGTAAGAGTTTCCATTTTGGAAGTCCGAACTCAACTAGGTGGGAACCTCCATCTCGTTCCAATATCCACTTGGTGCTAGGCTTAAATCCCACAAGATAATTTTTAAGTCTCTACTTCAACTCAGGTTTCATGGAAAGATGTCCTTGACAATCAATCCAAGTTAATTCACTAAATAACTCTATAGACCATGCTTGAGAAACTATCACCATCCATGTTCTAAGTATTAAGGGTCTTTAGCCTTTGTTTCAATTAGATGAGAATAGTATTTCAAACCCTAGAACCATACTATGTGAGAACACCTTTCATATTAATTTCATTATGAGTTCATGAGAGTAACCATTCAATCAACCCACAACAACAACCTAATCATTAATACTTCACTCTCAAAGTGTACTCATAGCATTTACATAGATTCTATAAGAACATGCATACATTCATAATTTAGATCATGTGGGTAAACCTTCCACAATATTACTCTATACAATTCAACATACAACTTAGATACACTCTTAAGGCCTTACCATTCTTAGCATTTACATATATTTCATTATCATGCATAATTCTCATACTTTGCCCTTCTAGGATCAAAAGACCATATTCTATCAACACATCTAGAATTCACTACTTCAGACATGGATAATAACTCATAATTCAAGTAATTCAATTACTACATGCACAATTCTATAACATTATCCTTACATCAATCAATACCCACACTTTCAGATCTAAACTGGAAAAATAGGGGAATTCATGGATTCTTGGGGAATTCAACATAAAACCATATAAAATAATCAATTTATCCATAATAAAACATAATTCAATCATTAAAAATGAATTTGAAAGGAATCCATGAGATTGAAGTCAAACCCTAACTTTTGGGATTTCTAGTTTTAAAATTTGGGGTTTTGAAGGGGCTCCATGGATGAAGAGCTATCATACCTTGGTGAAGAATCCCCACAAAATTGAGAAAAACCTCTTGCTCTTTGAAACCCTAGGCTCCAACTTCCTTCTTCTTCTTCCTTGAGTTCTCGTGAGAGAATTTTTTGTAAAGGTGAGTTCTTCTGGGAATATAGAAATAATGATTTGGAATCACTTAATTAAGGGTCTAATAGCTTTATATAAGTGGTCTAATTACAAATAAAATGACAACACTTAACCCCTAATTAATTCTATAAAGTTCCCTTAACCTCCAACTTAAACCGACTTAAGGCCAAGACTACCTCACCCACGAGACCACGCCCACGGGCCATAGGTGGACCCATGGGGCGTGCTTCTCTTCCGTGGGTGGTGTTCTGCAAGTGTAAATTTGGGATCTTGACCCACGACCTACAACACCCCGAAAAATGGTAGGATAAACTAGAGCCTCATCGTGTGGGTTAGAGTAACTTTAAGTCAACAACTAGGCTGTTTTAGAGCTTAAATGAATGAGGAGGGAGTCTAGGGTGAAGCCTAGGACCCTAAACTACCTAAGAAAAATGAAGGAAAACAACACCTACCTTTGGTACACTCGGCGATGGGCAGTAGATTCACCTATATGCCTTGGCAATGCGCCAAAGGGCTCTCCTCGCCTAGTTGACAGCCTCCCATTAAGTCCTAGATACTGTAACAAAGGGCAAGATGGGTTGAGGGTCGCCTAATGGGTTGGCGATTCACCCATTGCCCCTCTCCATCGCCTAGTGAGCTGCCCACTTAGGGAGCTCACTGTAACTTTGGGCAAGACCAAGGTGCATTACATGTGTCGCCTAAGTGCCTTGGCAAGCCAAGGGTGCCAAAGGGCTAGCTTCAGCGTGGGAAGACTAGAAATTTGAGTTTAATGAAGGGTATTTTAGTAAATCTTTCCTAAACTTGAACCAACACTTTCTACTCTTTTCCTACTAAATATAAATACTTTTTAGAGTCAAATTCTTCCTTTTTAATAACTTTTAAAAGAAATAAAAGAAGACCCAAATACTTTCAATATTTCTCTCTCTAGAAGTTCATCCATTAAAGAACACCAAGAACTTGAAGATTAGGGTTCAAGCTCCAAGACTTTCATTCCAATTCGTGGGGAAGGCTTCGATTAAGGTATGGGGACCTTGATTCATTGAACACTTTTCTCCATGAAGCCCTTCAAACTCTAATTTCGAAATTGGTATATTGTTCAAAAACTAGGGTTTCTATTCTAACCATGGGTTCTTCCTAAAAACGATTTCATCTTGTTAATTGCAATATAATATGGATGATTTGATGTTTAATGGTGATTTTCGTTGTAAAATTCCCCTTGAACCCATGAATATCCCCCATGACCCCAATTTCAAGTATTGTGATGGGTGTGTTGATGCAAGATGATTATTATGAATTGCTACTATATGAATTTAATTATTGAATCTTGTTCTATCCATTCCTATTATAGTATCTTTGGGTGTAATTGTGAGACATGATTCATAACCTTTAAAAGGGGTAAATTGCTAGGGTTTGTGCATATGAATGAAAGATGTGTATAAACTATTGATTCATTTAGAAAGTAAATCTCCTATAACTAATGTGTAAAGTTGGTATTGTTGAAATGTATTTCTTCCCTTACCCTTACACTTCAGATTATATGTATTGTCTAGTATGATGATATTGTTGTTGTTGGGTTGTTGCAAGGATAATTAAACACACACATATACTTCATACATAAACATGATTATGATGTAATCAAATGGTGTTAATTGAAAGTATAGTTCTCATATGCACCTTTACACATAATTATGCATGAATTGTACATAAACTATGTTGATCCTATTGTGTTGATTGAAAGTCCATTCTCAAGAGAACACATGATCTTGGTATGAAAGTTATCCACACATACTAATTATGATTCTAAAGTTGAAAGTACATTTTCACCTTTAATGAATCCTTTAGCTATTTTACGAATTGTATTGAATGAGGGGTAGAGTACTTCCTTCACACATGTAAATACAATTTAAAGACTAATGATGTATAATTTAGGAAATATTGCTTAGCACCGAATGGTTATGGACAATGACGTAAAGGCCCTCCCGCCAATGGAATGTCGAGGGTCATCCACTAGGGAACTCATGAGATGGAAGCCCCTCCGCCAATAACATAGGGTGGGTTTCTAGAAGCAATCGCCCTATCCTAGAACTATGTGCCAACATAGGACCTTAGCTAGTGGATCCACCTTATAGCTAGACATTTAAGTTCTACCTTAGGCAAGTAAAACACCTTTCTCAGTGTGGGGTTACACGACACCGGATTTCATGTAGCTCACATGGTCTATGTCGGTTATGACTACATTTCCCTAAATAATGAAGATAATGAATTAGGCATGAATCATGCTATAACTTCTTGGTGAATTTGCTTAGTAGGAGTGGGGGTATGGGACTTCACTCCCACATTGCACAAGTGGGTTTAGTAAGGTGTTGTAGTATGGTTCCTTTGCATTATGATTAGATTCAATGTATGCAAGCGTACTGAATGGTTAGTTGATGTCAATGACTTTCCTTATATTCAAAGTATTATGCATGAGTATTTCTTTAATTGTGACCAATGATATTAATGAGGTTTGAATATGTTGTACATGACTAAGGTAGCTTCAAAGGGGTATTTAGTAAGGTTGGTATTATAGGATGCCAACCATACATTGCACAAGTGCTTCCTTGGGGTTGCTAAGGTGTTGATAGTATCTTGAAATGATTATGTGTGATTGTGGCTTGTGTTGCACATTGGATATACATGTTGGTTTTCAAACTCAATAAATGCATCTTTTTCACTAAATTGTCCATTTTATCATGTTTAAGGATTCTATGCATGTTGCCATACTTAGTACATATTATGTGCTAACCCCTTCTTCCTTCTACTACTTAATGAGTGTAGGTTCCGGCTAGGTGACTTCACTCTCATTCGAAGAAGACTTGGATTGCTATCTTCAAGTAGTTGGTGAGTCCTCAAGTTCGAGGACGGGATTTCCTATTTTCTTAGTCATGTTGTATCTCGTATATTGAGACTTTCTATTGGGGTACAAGGGCTAAGTCCCAAACTTTGTATTCTTTGGTTTAGATGGTGTACGAGACAAATGTCTAGATTCCTATGATTTCATATATGGAAAAAATGAAATTGAACTTCGATTGTAAAAGTTTCAAATTTTCCACATTATTTCTATGTCTTATGTTATGATGATGCTTGATGGCTTGTATGAGACCCCTTCAGGGTCAAGTACGCCGTGTTATGACTTGGGTGTGCTCTCGGGTCGTGACAAACGTGGTATCAGAGCATAAGTTTTTGGGAATAATATTTAGGTTGATGTCTCATACACCGCGTCTAGTAGAGTCATGTTCATGAGTGTGAAGCGTGCGATTCTTATGAATGAGAGGCTATAATTTGTTTAGGAACTCTCACTTTAGTTTTTACTCTTTAATCATGCTTAGAGTTTTAGTCTATACATTCCTTTCTCCTAACCCTTTTCTTGTGCATATAGGATATGAATACAAGAAGAGGTAATGAAAGGAGGGCACAAGATGAGAATGTGAATGAGGAGGTTCCCCCTCAAGCTCCTCAAGACCCTCAAGCTCCTAATGATGAAGGGGTCATGACTAATGTTGAGATAAGAGCGGCTTTCCAAACTTTGACTCAACTCATTACGGTTCAAGCTCAAACCGTCACCACTCAACCTCAAACTATAGCGGCTCAAGACAACTAAGAGGTTAGGCCCCGGGTAGATCCCAATGTGAGTACTATGGCCTCAAGGTTAAGAGATTTCACTAGGATGAATCATCATATTTTATTGAGTTCCAAGGTGAATGAAGACCCACAAGAATTCTTGGAGGAGGTTTACAAAATTGTGGATGCTATGGGAGTGACTTCTATTGAGAAAGCCGAACTAGCGGAGTATCAATTGAAAGATGTGGCTCAAGTATGGTTTACTCAATGGAAAGATAATAGGTCTATAAGAGCGAGTCCCATAACTTGGGAGGTGTTCAAGAAGGCGTTCCTTGAAAGGTTCTTTCCCCGTGAGAAGAGGGAAGCCAAGGTTGAGGAGTTCATCAATCTCCATCAAAGAGGGATGAGTGTCCAAGAATAATCCTTGAAATTTACTAAGTTTTTCAAGTATGCCCCATCTTTGGTGTTTAACCCAAGAGATGAAATGAGTTGTTTTGTCACCGGTGTGTCTGATGCTATTAAAGAAGAGTGTCGAGTGGCAATGCTCCATGACAACATGGATATCTCAAGGTTGATGGTTTATGCTCAACAATTTGAGGAATCAAGGCTTAGGAATAAGAGTAGGGAAGTGAAGAGGCCAAGGCCCGATGATGGGAATTCTACAAAGGGTAAGATCGAGGGTCAAAGTGGACCAAAGTTCAAAAAGAGGTTCTCTAATCAAAGTCCCTCTAATGCTCACAAGACCAACAAAGATAGGGTGTCTAACCCTAAGCCTCAAGGAGGCAATAAGAGTGGATCTTCCATGGATAGACCTATGTGTGCCAAGTGTGGTAAGAGGCATGAGAGGAAATGTCTTGCCGGTATGGGTGTGTGCTATAGATGTGGCAAAAATGTGCATCAATTGAAAGATTGTCCAACACGTGCGGCCAAGGGGAAAGAGGGTAATCAAGTTCCTCCAAGTGGTTCCAACTTCGATGCTTCTAAGAAGAACCACTTTTATGCTCTCCAATCTAGAGGTGAGCAAGAGAACTCCCCCGATATTGTAACGGGTATGTTGTAAGTCTTTTCTATTGATGTTTATGCATTATTAGACCCCGGTGCCACTTTATCTTTTGCTATACCTTTAGTAGCTATGAAATTTGAAATACTCCCCGAAACCCTAAAAGAACCTTTTTTCCGTGTCTACCCCAGTAGGTGATTCGGTCATAGCTAAAAGAGTATATAGGAGGTGTCCAATATCCTTACCTTATAGAGTCACTTTGGTTGATTTGATCGAATTAGATATGTTGGACTTTGATGTCATCTTGGGTATAGATTGGCTTCATGCTTGTTTTGCATCCATTGATTGTAGAACTCGGGTAGTAAAGTTTCAATTTCCGAGTGAGCCCATTTTAGTAAGGAAAGATGGGAATTCAATTTCTAGAGGTAAATTTGTTTAATACCTAAAAGCTAGGAAAATGATTTCCAAGGGGTGCGTGTATCATATTGTTAGGGTTGTGGATATTGAATCCAAAGTCCCTTCTTTTGAGTCGGTCCCCATTGTGAGGGAGACTCCGGAAGTCTTTCCCGATGATTTGGGCGGAATTCCTCCCGAGCGGAAAATAGACTTTGGCATTGATCTTTTGCCAGATACACAACCCATATCAATCCCTCCCTATAGAATGGCTCTGGCCGAATTGAAAGAGTTGAAAGCACAACTCAAGGACTTGTTAGACAAGGGTTTTATTCAACCAAGCATATCTCCATGGGGTTCTCCGATATTGTTTATGAAGAAGAAGTATGGGTCCCTTAGGATGTGTATTGATTATCGTCAATTGAACAAGGTTACTATAAATAATAAGTATTCACTTCCTAGGATTGACGACTTGTTTGATCAACTTCAAGAGGCAACCTTTTTCTCCAAAATAAACCTTCGTTCGGGTTACCATCAACTAAGGGTAAAAGGATGTGCTATTCCTAAGACGACCTTTAGAACCCGGTACGGTCACTTTGATTTTGTGGTTATGTCTTTTGGGTTGACCAATGCCACGGCGGCATTCATAGATTTAATGAATAGAGTCTTTAGGCCTATCTAGGCATGTTTGTAATAGTGTTTATTGACGACATCTTGATCTACTCCAAAAGTGAAGAAGAGCATATGGATCATTTGAGGATCGTATTCCAAATCCTTAAAGACCACCAATTATATGCTAAGTTTAGTAAATGTGAGTTTTGGCTCAAGTCGGTTGCTTTCCTTGGTCACATTGTGTCGGGAGTTGGTATTGAGGTAGATCTAAAAAAGACTGAGGCGGTCAAGGGTTGGCCTAGACCTCTAACTCCTACCGATATTAGAAGCTTTTTGGGATTGGCCGGCTACTATAGGAGGTTTGTTGAGGGTTTCTCCTCAATTGGCTCTCCATTGACGGCCTTAACTCAAAAGAAAGCGAAGTTTGTGTGGTCAGAGGCTTGTGAGAAGAGCTTCCAAGAATTGAAGGATAGGCTTACGTCCGCTCCAGTGTTGACTTTATCGGAGGGTAATGATGGTTTGTAGTGTATTGTGATGCTTCCCGAGTAGGTTTGGGGTGTGTCCTCATGCAACATGGGAAAGTAATCGCCTATGCTTCAAGGCAACTCAAGGTACATGAAAAGAATTATCCAACTCATGATCTCGAATTAGCGGTGGTGGTGTTTGCTTTGAAAATTTGGAGGCACTACCTTTATGGTGTCCATGTAGATGTGTTCACCAACCACAAGAGTCTTCAATATGTGTTTAGCCAAAAAGAATTGAATCTCCGACAAAGAAGGTAGTTAGAGTTGTTGAAAGACTATGACATGAGTGTCCTTTACCACCCCGCCAAAGCCAATGTAGTTGCGGATTCCCTAAGTAGATTGTCCATAGGTAGTGTGGCTCATGTCGAAGATGAGAAGAAGGAATTGGTTTGTGATGTGCATAGGTTGGCCTGGTTAGGTGTCCAACTAGTGGATTCCACCAAGGGTGGGTTCATAGTTCTAAATCGTCCTTAGTGGTTGATGTAAAGTCTAAGCAACACCTTGATCCTATTTTAATGGAATTGAAAGAATCGATTCTCAATAAATCCGTTGAGGCTTTCTCCCAAGGGGGAGATAGGGTGCTTAGGTACCAAGGTCGGCTATGTGTTCCAGATGTTGATGGCTTGAGAGAGAAAATTTTGGATGAGGCCCATGGTTCGCGATATTCTATTCATCCGGGAGCCACCAAGATGTACCGTGATTTACAGGGAGTCTATTGGTGGAACGGTATGAAGAAAGATATAGCGAGATTTGTGGCCAAATGTCCGAATTGTCAACAAGTTAAAGCCGGACACCTAAAGCCCAGAGGCTTATCCCAAGATATAAATATTCCCACTTGGAAGTGGGAGGATGTCAACATGGACTTTGTTGTGGGTTTGCCCCGTACTCGAAGGCAACATGATTCTATTTGGGTCATTGTGAATAGGATGACCAAATCAGCCCATTTCATTCCTGTCAAGGCTTCTTTTACGGGGGAAGACTATGCCAAGTTGTACATCAAGAAAATAATGAAGTTACATGGAGTTCTTTTATCGATTATCTCGGATCGGGGTACTCAATTTACTTCACATTTTTGGAAGGCTTTCCAACAAGGGCTCGGTACCAATGTTAAGCTTAGTACCGCTTTTCACCCTCAAATGGATGGTCAAACGGAACGCACCATTCAAACTTTAGAGGACATGTTGAGGGCATGTGTTATTGATTTCAAGGGTAATTGGGATGACCATCTACCGTTGATAGAATTTGCCTACAACAATAGTTACCACTCAATTATCGCCATGGCACCATTTGAAGTGTTGTATGGTAGGAGATGTAGATCTCTGGTTGGGTGGTTTGAAGTAGGTGAAGTTTCCCTACTTGGTCCTGATTTAGTTCATGAGGCCATTGAAAAAGTTCGCCTCATTAGAGAAAGGTTGCAGACGGCTCAAAGTCGGTAAAAGTCTTATGCCGACGTTAGAAGAAGGGATCTAGAATTCGAAGTTGGCAATTTTGTATATTTAAAAATCTCACCCATAAAGGGTGTGATAAGTTTTGGCAAAAAGGGAAAACTTAGTCCCCGGTTTGTGGGTCCCTACCAAGTCTTGAAATGAGTCGGGAAGGTTGCATAAGAATTAGACTTGCCGAATGAGTTAGCCCCGGTTCACTTGGTATTTCATGTATCCATGCTCAAGAAGTGCATTGGTGATCCGGTATCCATCCTACCTTTAGAAGGTTTAGGAGTTGATGAGAACCTTTCTTACGAAGAGGTCCCAGTCGAGATCTTGGACCGACAAGTGAAAAAGTTGAGAAATAAAGAAGTTGTTTTGGTTAAGGTTCTATGGAGGAATCATTTTGTTGAGGGTGCTACATGGGAGGCCGAGGCCGATATGAAGTCCCGTTATCCTCATCTTTTTCCTTTTACTCCTACCCAAACTTGAGGTAAGTAATTCCTCTCGAATTCTAAGTGCTTTGGGAGTCATATGCATTTTGTGAGTTTTCATGATTTTCTTATGTTGTGCATGTTCTAGTGACAATTCATGAGTAGCATAAATTGAGTTTTCATGGATTACATATTCTTCATGTTGATTGCATTTTTATATGATGAGTGCAATTTTTGATTTCATGAGGTGAATTTATGAACATGTTTAATTATGTGATGAATGACTATTTAGCTCTATATTATTGTTTTGAGCTTACATGAGTTGGAGAAGTTAGTACCTCCTAAATATACATGAGAATTCATGAGTTTCCGTGCATATTGAGTTGGTAGATGTAGTTCCTACTTTCTTGCAATGCATTGACCATGTCTTATAATGGAGTTGATGGTTCCCCCTATGAATCTTGCATTTTGTTGTTGCATACTTGTTGGGTTGCTAGTATTGAGTCTACACTTCCGTAAGGTGTCTAGATTTTCATTCGAGGACGAATGTCCCCAAGGAGGAGATAATGTAACACCCAGGAAAATGGTAGGATAAACTAGAGCCTCATCGTGTGGGTTAGAGTAACTTTAAGTCAACAACTAGGCTGTTTTAGAGCTTGAATAAATGAGGAGGGAGTCTAGGGTGAAGCCTAGGACCCTAAACTACCTAAGAAAAATAAAGGAAAACAACACCTACCTTTGGTCCACTCGGCGATGGGCAGTAGCTTCGCCCATATGCCTTGGCGATGTGCCAAAGGGATCTGAGGGTCGCCCAATGGGTTGGTGATTCGCTCATTGCCCCTCCCCATCGCCTAGTGAGCTGACAACTTAGGGAGCTCAGTATAACATTGGGCGAGACCAAGGTGCATTACGTGTGTCGCTTAAGTACCTTGGGGAGCCAAGGGTGCCAAAGGGCTAGCTTCAGCGTGGAAAGACTAGAAATTTGAGTTTAATGATGGGTCTTTTAGTAAATCTTTCCTAAACTTGAACCAACACTTTCTACTCTTTTCCTACTAAATATAAATACTTTTTAGAGTCAAATTCTTCCTTTTTAATCACTTTTAAAAGAAATAAAAGAAGACCCAAATACTTTCAATATTTCTCTCTCTAGAAGTTCATCCATTAAAGAACACCAAGAACTTGAAGATTAGGGTTCAAGCTCCAAGACTTTCATTCCAATTCGTGGGGAAGGCTTCGATTAAGGTATGGGGACCTTGATTCATTGAACAATTTTCTCCATGAAGCCCTTCAAACTCTAATTTTGAAATTGGTATATTGTTCAAAAACTAGGGTTTCTATTCTAACCATGGGTTCTTCCTAAAAACGATTTCATCTTGTTAATTGCAATATACTATGGATGATTTGATGTTTAATGGTGATTTTCGTTGTAAAATTCCCCTTGAACCCATGAATATCCCCCATGACCCCAATTTCAAGTATTGTGATGGGTGTATTGATGCAAGATGATTATTATGAATTGTATTATATGAATTTAGTTATTAAATCTTGTTCTATCCATTCCTATTATAGTATCTTTGGGTGTAATTGTGAGACATGATTCATAACCTTTAAAAGGGGTAAATTGCTAGGGTTTGTGCATATGAATGAAAGATGTGCATAAACTATTGATTCATTTAGAAAGTAAATCTCCTATAACTAATGTGTAAAGTTGGTATTGTTGAAATGTATTTCTTCCCTTACCCTTACACTTGAGATTATATGTATTGTCTATTATGATGATATTGTTGTTGTTGGGTTGTTGCAAGAACAATTACAAACACACATATACTTCATGCATAAACATTACTCTGATGTAATCAAATGGTGTTAATTGAAAGTATAGTTCTCATATGCACCTTTACACATTATTATACATGAATTGTACATAAACCATGTTGATCCTATTGTGTTGATTGAAAGTCCATTCTCAAGAGAACACATGATCTTGGTGTGAAAGTTATCCTCACAAACTAATTATAATTCAAAAGTTGAAAGTACATTCTCATCTTTAATGAATCCTTGAACTATTTATGAATAGTATTGAATGAGGGGTAGAGTACATCCTTCACATATGTAAATACAATTCAAAGACTAATGACATATAATTTGGGAAATATTGCTTAGCACCGAATGGATATGGACAATGAGGTAAAGGCCCTCCCACCAATGCAATGTCGAGGGTCATCCACAAAGGAACTCATGAGATGGAAGCCCCTCCGCCAATGCCATAGGGCGGATTTCTAGAAGAAATCTCTCTATCCTAGAACTTTGTGCCAACATAGGACCTTAGCTAGTGGATCCACCTTATAGCTAGATATTTTAGTTCTACCTTAGGCAAGTAGAACACCTTTCTCGGTGTGGGTTACACGACACCGGATTCCATGTATCTCACATGGTCTATGTCGGTTATGGCTACCTTTCCCTAAATAATGAAGATAATGACTGAGGCACGAATCATGCTATAACTTCTTGGTGAATTTGCTTAGTAGGAGTGGGGGTATGTGACTTCACTCCCACATTGCACAAGTGGGTTTAGTAAGGTGTTGTAGTATGGTTCCTTTGCATTATGATGAAATTCAATGTATGCATGTGTATTGAATGGTTAGTTGATGTCAATGACTTTCCTTATATTCAAAGTATTATGCATGACTATTTCCTTTATTGTGACCAATAATATTAATGAGGTTTGAAGATGATGTACATGACCAAGGTAGCTTCAAAGGGGTATTTAGTACGGTTAGTATGATGGGATGCCAACCATACATTGCACAAGTGCTTCCTTGGGATTGTTAAGGTGTTGATAGTATCTTGAAATGATTATAAGTGTGATTGTCGCTTGTGTTGCACATTGGATATACATATTGGTTTCCAAACTCAATAAATGCATCCTTTTCACTAAATTTTCCGTTTTATCATGTTTAAGGATTTTATGCATGTTTCCATATTTATTACATATTATGTGCTAACCCCTTCTTCCTTCTACTACTTAATGAGTGTAGGTTCCGGCTAGGTGACTTCACTCTTATTCGAAGAAGACTTGGATTGCTATCTCCAAGTAGTTGGTGAGTCCTCAAGTTCGAGGACGGGATTTCCTATTTTCTTAGTCATGTTGTATCTCGTATATTGAGACTTTCTATTGGGGTATAAGGGCTAAGCCCCAAACTTTGTATTCTTTGGTTTAGATGGTGTATGAGACAAATGTCTAGATTCCTATGATTTCTTATATGGAAAAAATGAAATTGAACTTCTATTGTAAAAGTTTTAAATTTTCCGCATTATTTCTATGTCTTATGTTATGATGATGCTAGATGGTTTGTATGAGACCCCTTCAGGGTCAAGTACGTCGTGTTACGACGGTGCTCTCGAGTCATGACACGACCCTTCACCCACGGGGCGTGGGTTCATCTAATTTAGGTCATGGTCCCCGTTCGTGGGTGGACTATTTTTGGCATTTTTTTGGGTGGTTTCTAGGGTCCTCCTCAAGGACCCTTGGTTGGTCCTTGGGGAGTTGTACCTTGACGTTTAACCCCTAAATCCTTCATTCTAAGTACGGGAAGTCATATCTACGACTCTAACCCTCACGTCAAACTCTAGAACCCTTACATAAGGCTTTAGTTTCGTCTACTAGTTCTCGGGTGTTACAATATCTCCCCCTTGGGAACATTCGTCCTCAAATGACAATTCTAAACACTTCTTAAAGAAAACGACTATAGACTAGCAGCCCATCATGCATGAAACAGCAAAAATAATGCACAATTCAAAGGAGGAAAATTCAACAACATCTCAAACAAAATCAATGCAACACAAGGAAGTAGGAACTACATCTAACAACCCATTATACATGAAACTCAACATTTCTCATATTCATAGGACAAACTGCCTTCTCCAACTAAAAGCATACTCAACCTAATCCATGAAACCATTAGGCCAACTACTCAAGAATAGCATATACATATAAGGCATGTTCATCAATTTATCTCATGAAGTCAAATAGGCAACGCATACTAAATGCACTACAACATAAGGAACATAAGTCATGAAAACTCATTTTCTTTCTAAACATGAGTTTCTCAAGAACATGCATATCATAAGGAAATCATGGAAACATATAAAACACTCATAACTCCAAAACATAATACAAGCTAAGAGGAATTGTTTGTCTCAGGATAAAGTAGGAGTAGAATAAAGAGATGAAGATATCGAGACACTCCACAACCTTGCTATCTAAGCACACCATTTTCCCCTTGGGAGGAAACCCCTACTAAATCCTCAAGTACCATTTCCTTCAAGCAATCCTAAACGACATAACCAAGAACTCATAATAACCATACCTGGTTCTAAAATCAATAGAGGTCTAACAACAATGCAACCCACCTTACTAAGGATAACATAAAAGTCTAACAAGTAGCATCGGGATCTAATAAACATTACATCTATATGGAAACTATCAACTTACCGGTGTTTTCATCTGGAGAGCTCCTTTGGTCATCTTTAGACCGGAGTGCATAGAAATGGTTTTGCTTTTGAGCATTGGGATCCGGAACACTAAGAGAAGCTTGCTTGGCCTCTCTCCCTTTAGCCCTAAGTATTGGGAAATCCCTCATCTTGTGGCCATCATTACCACAACCATAGCAACCATCCTTGTTGGCTAGTCACCTACTAAGTAAACCTCTTAGGCCATCATAATCATACTTACCATCTTTTAATCTCATCCTTAGCTTAATTCTCATAGACAAGGGAATCTCTCACCTTTAGTCAATCATAACAAGGAAGGCAACTATAGCACAATCCTATCTAAACATACATCATATAAGAGAAACACCTCATAAGTAACCTCAAGTCACACTTGTGCAATGCATGGACAGGACCCCATAATCCCACCCATGCTAAGTACCACTCTTGATCACCACTCATATTTGTCATCTCTTAAAACTCTTGAACACTATGAAGTACTTCCTTAAGCACATTCTTATTTCATTAACTGTGTTGGACTGTAGGAGATGCCTCTTCAAGCATAATCTTAGTACATTAGGTTTGAACTTTAGGAGATGCATCTTCAAGCATAATCTTAGTTCATTACTAATCTTGTTATAGTTGGGATATGCCTTAACTGACATGAGACCACATGAGCTATCACATGATCCCTTCTGATGTTACCTACACCGTTAAGGGTTTGTCTACTTGCCTAAGGTAGAACTGGTTTGTTAGCTTAGTCGGATCCACTAGCTAACTTTCCTACGGGGAATGTAGTTATGGGATATGTAGATTGCTACTAGAAACCCAAACTCCACTATGTGAAGGCTTCCATCTCATGAGACATACTATGGGAAATTCGGACTCAACTAGGTGAGAGTTCCCATTTTGGAATCCCAAACTCAACTAGGTGGGAACCTCCATCTCATTCCAATATACACTCGATGCTAGGCCTAAATCCCAAAAGATAATTGTTAAGTCTCTACTTCGACTCAAGTTTCATGGAAACATGTCCTTGACAGTCAATCGAAGTTAATTCACTAAATAACTCTATAGACCATGTGTGAGAAAATATCACCATCCATATTCTAAGTATAAAGGCTCTTTAGCTTTCGGTTCAATTAGGTGAGAATAGTCTTTCAACCCTAGAACCATTACTATGTGAGAACACCTTTCATATTAAGTTCATTATGAGTTCATGAGAATAACCTTTCAATCAACCCACAACAACATCCTAATCATTAACACTTTGCTCTCAAAGTGTACTCATAAAATTTACATAGATTCTATAAGAACATGTATACATTCATAATATAGATCATGTGCGTAAACCTTCCACAATATTACTTTATACAATTTAGCTCCACTCTCAAGGCCTTACCACTCTTAGCATTTACATATATTTCATAATCATGCATAATTCTCATACGTTGCCCTTCTAGGATCAAAAGACCACATTCTATCAACACATCTAGAATTCACTACTTTAGGCATGGATAATAACTCATAATTCAAGGAATTCAATTACTACATGCACAATTCTATAACATTCTCCTTACACTAATCAATACCCACACTTTGAGATCTAGATTGGAAAAATAGGGTAATTCATGTATTCTTGAGGAATTCAACATAAAACCATATAAAATCATCAATTTATCCATAATAAAACACAATTCAATCATTAAAAATGAATTTGAAAGGAATCCATAAGATTGAAGTCAAACCCTAACATTTGGGATTTCTAGCTTCGAAATTGGTGGTTTTGAAGAGGCTCCATGGATGAATTCTATCCAAGGATGAAGAGTTGACATACCTTGGTGAAGAATCCCCACGAAATTTAGAAGAAAACCATTGCTCTTTGAAACCCTAGGCTCCAACTTCCTTCTTCTTTTTTCCTTGAGTTCTAGAGTCCTTCTGAAGGACCCTTGGTTGGTCCATTGGTGAGTCGTACCTTGACGTTTAACCCTTAAACCCATCATTCTAAGTACGGGAAGTCATATCTACCACTCTCACCCTCACGTCAAACTCTAGAACCCTTACATAAGGCTCTAGTTTTGTCTACTAGTTTCCGGGTGTTAAAGTTGAACACCTAATCAAGCCAATTTATGAACATCTGGAACTAACTCTTTATTTTCTTCTTCAATATGAGCAACACTACCCATAGATAACCGACTAAGAGTGTAACAACCTATTTCCGTCCTTATAGAAAAACCAACGAGGAAAAAATTTTGGCCGGAAAACTTTTTCGTAGTAACCTAAGAATTCCTAGCTTAGTCTAGATTTGGACGAAATTGAAGTCAGTGATTTCTAGGAAGATATGGTATAGTATGAGAGATCTAATTATGAATTTTATTACATGACTGGATAGCTAAGATGTTAAGGAATCTGTATGACTTTACGGAATCGAATTCGGGCTAGTAGAACTCCCGAAACTAATCTTAACGTGAACGGGTAGTTTCTGAGTGTCATGGGATGAAGGTATGTTGTGAAATGGGGGTTTGGAACTCTTAAATAAAACCAATGTGTCCGTACAAGCCGCCAAGGCGGGATTATTCCCTCCAGGGAAGGACCACTGTGGCAGGATAGTGGTCGCCAGAGAGGGCCAATCACTAATTAAGTCGAAAATAAACCCCAAAATGCTATTTTTCTGCAATTTTCGGGTTTGAGAGCTAGGAGATGACCCCAGGCGAGTTCTTGATAATTTTCCATGAAATTTGGGACTAAAGGTAAGGTTTTCGCTCCCCAATTCCATTTTTTGATTTGCAGAACGTAAAATTTTGATTGTATATCATTGGGGGAGGGTTTTGAACGGTTTTGGCTGGTGACAAAACCCCTAGCTGCACCTTAGGATCGTAATTTAGGTCTTGGGTTATTGGGTTTGTCATAATTCGGGTAAAATAGACCTTAATTATTGATCCCCGTATTGAATTGTTGTTTGTAGACCTAGAGCAAGCGGAAAGAATCTGGAAAGGGAAGAATCAAGTTTCTTTGGAGGATTCAAGCTTTGTTCCATGTAGGTGATGGTTGTGATTTCATGTTGGTGTGATGTATGTTAGTATTTACTTCATAATAATGCAGGTATGTATGCGAATGTTGCATTTTTTATCACACTAATCGTAAGTGACTATGAATGAATGATTGTATGCCATAAATCAACACTTGATTGTATGATTATGAGAATGTACATTGTGATTGTGATTTTGGCTTGTTAAAATGGATCGGGTGTCACGTTTGGCACACTAACTTGGATCGGGTGCCACGTATCGGTGCACATATGGGATTAGGTGTCACGTCTGGCACACTAACTTGGATCGGGAACCACATACTGGTACACTAACCATTTGGGTATGGGTTCCATGAGAGGACCATTGACTTGTTATATAAAAGTATTTGAGAATGTGGAATTGTTCGTTGATCCTGAAATGATGAGTAATATTGTATATGTTTAGTATATGCTTGTTTTATTATGTTGTGATCACTTGCATGCGTTTCACTTATTGGGATAGCCGCGTGATCCTACCAGTACACTGTGGTTGTGTACTAATACTGCACTTGCTTGATACTATACTTGCTCTTTCTTTGTTGAGTACAAGGCATCTTCAGGCGGCTATTGACAGACCTCGTTTAGAAGACCAATAATCGATTCGAATTCAAAGGTGAGCCCGTTCTTCCAGGCTGCCATAAGTTCTCTATGTTTTAGTCCACTCTTTTCGTACTCAAACGTTCTAGTTAGTTATTCGTATGTTTAATTGGGTTGTACCCATTTCCTTTAGATTTATGTTTCCTTGTTAGAGTTTTGGTACATTGACTTTCATGTTTTAGGCATTATTTCTGTAAATGTTTTGATTAGACTTTTGTTGGAGTTTATGGGAACTCCCTGTTTTTCCTTTTCTTAGACATTTAAACATGCTTCCGTATTTTTAAATGCCTTAGTTTTCGGTTGAGTTGTTTAGTTTGGGTTGTAGTAATGGTTCTCCCACCGGAAGGTTAGTGTGGGTGCCAATCACGACGGTCTAGGTTGTGCCAAGATGTACCGAGATTTGAAGCGACTTTATTGGTGGCCTGGCATGAAGAAAGATATAGCGGAGTTTGTGGCTAAGTGTCAAAATTGCCAAAAAGTGAAGTATGAACATCAAAGGCCTACAAGGTTGCTTCAGAGAATCCCAATTCCGGAATGGAAGTGGGAAAGGATAGCTATGGATTTTGTGGTTGGTCTTCGCAAGACTTTGGGAAAGTTTGATTCTATTTGGGTAGTGGTTGACAGATTGACTAAGTCAACCCATTTTATTCCGGCAGAATAGATTATAATGCTCAACAGTTGGCTAAAGTTTATGTAAAAGAGATAGTAAGGCTACACGGGGTGCCCTTTTCTATCATCGCAGACCGTGGTACGCAATTCACATAGAAGTTTTGGAGGAAATTACATGATGAATTAGGCACACAACTCACTTTTAGTACAACTTTCCATCCACATTCGGACGGGCAGTCAGAGAGGACTATTCAAGTGTTAGATGACATGTTGAGGGCATGTGTGATTGACTTTGGAGGACATTGGGATAAGTTTCTACCTTTGTATGAGTTCTTCTATAATAATAGTTATCACTCCAGCATAGATATGGCACCGTTTATGGCACTCTTGGGAGGGGATGTAGATCACCCATAGGATGGTTTGAGGCTAGAGATGTGAAACCTTTGGGGGTTGATTTAGTGAAGGATGCTCAAGATAAGTTAACAAGCATCCAAGAAAAGCTATTAGCAGCCCAGAATAGACAGAAAAAGTATGCAGACCATAAGGTGAGGGACATGGCATTTCAAACTAGTGAGAAGGTTCTTCTTAAGGTATCACCTATGAAAGGGGTGATGAGATTTGGAAAGAAGGGAAAGCTTAGTCCTCGATACATTGGTCCATTTGAGATTCTTGATTGTGTAGGGCCAGTGGCTTATAGATTGGCCTGACCATCTAGCCTATCAGGAGTTCATCCGGTATTTCATGTGTCCATGTTGAAGAGATATGATAGTGATGGGGATTACATCATTAAGTGGGACTCAGTGTTGCTAGACAAAGACCTTCAGTATGAGAAGGGACCGATTGTAATTCTTGATCGTGATGTCCGAAAGTGTAGGACCAGAGAGAATAAGTTTGTGAAAGTCCAATGGAAGCATTGTCCAGTTGAGGAAGGTACTTGGGAAACCGAGAAGGACATGCGAGACAAGTAACCTCAGTTATTCATCGATTCAGGTACACCTCCACCCTTACTTTAGCCTGTTTTTCTTAAGTTGTCACTCGTGGACGAGTGATGGGTAAATTGGTATCTATTGTAACTACCTGTTTCCGTCATTATAGAAAAGTCAACGGGGAAACATTTTGGGCCGAAAAACTTTTTCGTAGTAACCTAAGAATTCCTAGCCTAGTCTAGATTTGGATGAAATCAGAGTCAGTGAGTTCTAGGAAGATCTGGTAACATATCAGAGATCTAATTATGAATTAGATTACATGAGTGGATAGCTAAGACGTTAAGGAACCCGTATGACATTATAAAATTGAATTCGAGCGAGTAAAACTCCCGAAACTGATCTTAGTGTGAACGGGTAGTTTCTGAGTGTCATGGGATGAAGGTGTATTGTGAAATGGGGGTTTAAAACTCTTAAATCGACTCACTGTTTTCGTGCAAGCCACCAGGGCGGGACCGTTGTGGCAGGATAGTGGCCGCCATAGCGGGCCAATCGTGAATTAAGTCGAAAATAAACCCCAAAAATGCCAATATTCTGCAATTTTCGGTTTTAAGAGCTAGGAGACAACTCCAGGAGAGTTGTTGATAGTTATCCACGAAATTTGGTGCTAAAGGTAAGGTTTTCGCTCCCCAATTCCATTTTTCGATCTGTAGAACGTAAAATCTTGATTGTATATAGTTGAGGGAGGGTTTTGAACGGTTTTGGCTGGTGGGAAAAGCCCTAGCTGCACATTGGGATCATAATTTGGGTCTTTGGTTATTGGGTTTGTCATAATCCGGGTAAAATAGACCTTAATTATTGATCCCCGTATTGAATTGTTGTTTGTAGACCAAGAGAAAGCGTAAAGAATTCGGAAAGGGAAGAATCAAGTTTCTTAGGAGGATTCAAGCTTTGTTCGAGGTAAGTGATAGTTGTGATTTCATGTTTGTGTGATGTATGTTAGTATTTACTTCATAATAATGCATGTATGTATGCGAATATTGAATTATTGATCACACTAATCGTAAATGACTATGAATGAATGATTGTATGCTATGAATCAACACTTGATTGTATGATTATGAGAATGTACATTGTGATTGTGATTGTGGCATGTTGAAATGGATCAGGTGTCACTTTCGGCACAACTTGGATCGGGTGCCACGTTCCGGCGCACATATGGGATTGGGTGTCATGTTCAGCACACTAACTTGGATCGGGTACCACGTATCGGTACACTAACTGTTTGGGTATGGGTTCCATGAGAGGACCATTGACTTGTCATATAAATGTATTTGAGAATGTGGAATTGTTCGTTGATCCTAAAATGATAACTAATAGTGTATATGTTCATTATATGCCTGTTTTATTATGTTGTGATCACTTGCATGCGTTTCACTTATTGGGATAGCCGCGTGATCCTACCAGTACGCTGTGGTTGTTTACTAATACTGCACTTGCTCTTTCTTTGTTGAGTACAGGGCATCTTCAATCGGCTATTGACAAACCTCGCTTAGACGATCAGTGATCGCTTCGAATTCAAGGCGTTCTTCCAAGCTGCCATGAGTTCTCTATGTTTTAGTCCACTCTTTTCAGACTCAGATGTTCTAGTTAGTTATTCGTATGTTTAATTGGGTTGTACCCATTTCCTTTAGAGTTATGTTTCCTTGTTAGAGTTTTGGTACATTGACTTTCAGGTTCTAGGCATTATTTCCGCAAATGTTTTTATTAGACTTTTGTTGGAGTTTATTGGAACTCCCTATTTTTTCTTTTCTTAGACATTTAAACCTACTTCTGTATCTTTAAATGCCTTAGTTTTTGGTTGAGTTGTTCAGTTTGGGTTGTAGTAATGGTTCTCCCACCGGAAGGTTAGTATGGGTGTCAATCACGATGGTCTGGGTCGTGATAAAGAGCATCCGCTACCACGTTAGCTTTACCGGGATGATAAAGAACACTCATGTCATAATCCTTCAATAACTCAAGTCACCTTCTTTTGCGAAGATTTAGATCTTTCTGATAAAACACATATTGCAAATTCTTGTAGTCGGTAAACACATCTGCATGTACTCTATACAAATAGTGCCTCCAAATCTTTAAGGCAAAAACGACCGTCGCTATCTCAAGGTCGGGAGTAGGATAATTCTTCTCATGGATTTTAAGTTTTCTTTTGGCATAGGCAATAACTTTCCCATTTTGCATAAGCACACACCCTAGCCCAATTCTTGAGGCATCACAATAAACCATCCGTCCCTTCTGGTATGGTCAACACCGGAGCGGAAGTAAGTCTATCTTTTAACTCTTGAAAACTCTTTCCACACAATTTGGACCATATGAACTTAGCCTTCTTTTGAGTCAAAGCCGGCAAAGGAGAGGCAATTGAAAAGAAACCTTCCACAAACCTTCTATAATAACCGACTAAACCCAAGAAACTTCTAATATTCGAAGGAGTTAGAGGTCTAGGCCAACTCTTGACCGCATCCGTCTTCTTGGGATCTACAATACCCTTACTCGAAACAATATGTCTAAGGAAAGCTATGGACCTTAACCAAAATTCACATTTGTTAAACTTTGCAAAGATTTGTTGGAAATTAAGAACTTGTAACACGATCCTCAAATGATTAATATGCTTATCCTCACTCAAGATCAAAATATCATCAATTAACACAATCACAAACATGTCAAGGTATTGTCTAAGCACTCTACTCATCAAATCCATAAACGCGGCCGGAGAATTAGTCAACCCGAACGACATTACCAAAAATTCATAATGATCATACCGAGTTCGAAAAGCCGTCTTCAAAATGTCATCATCTTTCACCCTCAATTGGTGATAACCCGATCGAAGATCAATCTTAGAGAAATAACTTGCTTCTCGAAGTTGGTCAAATAAATCATCTATCCTTGGAAGAGGATATTTATTCTTAATGGTCACCTTGTTCAACTGTCGATAGTCAATACACATACGAAGAGAACCACCCTTCTTTCTAACAAACAAAACTGGAGCACCCCATGTTGAGATACTCAGTTGGATGAAACCTTTATCCAACAAATTTTCCAATTGTTCTTTCAACTCCTTAGGTTCTGTCGGAGCCATACGATAAGGAGGAATAGAAATAGGTTGCGTATCTAGGAGAAGGTCAATACCAACTTTATTTCCCGCTTGGGAGGAATACCGGGTAGATTATCTTGGAATACTTCCAAAAACTCATTAACAATGGGGACCAACTAGAAAGAAGGGGTTTCGGAATCTACATCCCTCACCCTAACTAGATTGTAAAAGAAACCCTTAGAAATCATCTTCTAGATTTAAGATAAGAAACAAACTAACTCTTAGGCATAGAATTTCCCCCCTTCCACTCTAAGATAGGCTCATTCGGGAACTGAAACTTGACTACACGGGTTCTACAATCAATAGAAGCATAACATGAGTGCAGCCAATCCATACCCAAGATAACATCAAAGTCTAACATATCAAGCTCTACCAAGTCAACATGAGTAACTCTATGGGACAAGAAAACGGGACACTTTCTATAGACCCTCTTAGCCACAATAGAATCACCAACAGAACTAGAGACAGAAAAGGGCTCTAGCAAGACATCCGGAAGAACATCAAACCTCATAGCCACATATGGCGTCACAAAAGACAAGGTAGCACCGGGATCAAGTAAAGCATAAACATCAAGTTGGAAAACTTTCAACATACCGGTAACCATATCGAGAGAACCCTCTTGTTCACCACGAGTCTGAAGTGCATAAAATTGGTTTTGCTTAAGAGAATTGGAGCCCGCACCACTAGTATTAGCTTTCTTACCCTCTCTTTCTTTAGCCGCAAGCATTGGGCAATCCCTCATTTTGTGACCATTCTGACCACAACCAAAGCAACCATTTGTGCTAGCTAGGCACTTACCCTCGTGCTTCCTTCCACACTTAGTACCATTACCTCCTTGAGTCTTAGGGTTAGACACCCTATCTTTGTTAAACTTAGGAGGAGAATTGGAGGAATCTTGACCGGAAAACCTTTGTCGGAATCTAGGACGACCTTGTCCATCGGACCTTGCATGTGAGAAATTTCCATCTCCGGTCTTAGCCCTCTTTACCTCTCTAGAATTTTCCTTAAGTTTCTCCTCCTCAATTTGTTGTGCATCTCAAGGAGAAAGAACCTATCAAGAAAAGCAGCCTTAAACTTCTCCTAATGAAGAGAACCCGCATCTTCCGATCTCCCTTCCTTTCATTGGTTATACCATATTTGAGCCACACCTTTTAGTTGATAAGTGGCCAACTCCTATGATCATAAAAACCTTATAGACCTCATCAATAAACTCTTGAGGATCATCATCAACTTTAGAATAATGAAACTCCGAAGGATTCATCCTAGTGAAGTCATTCACTCTTGAAGTCGTCGTACCCACATTTGGATTCACGAGAACCACTACCTCCCTATTGTTTTGAGCCGTCATGGCTTGAGCCAACACTTGAAAAGCATCCCTAAACTCCACATTAGATACTTGCTCGGCCAAAGGATCGACCAGAACTTGAGGAGTTTGGGGAGGATCTTGTTGTTACGCATTCTCCCTCACATTGCTTCTAGTATAAGCTCTTCAAGTTTCCATATCCTGAAGAACATAGGATAAGAATTAGGAGAGAGGCCTTATAGAGTTGAACTCTATCGCACGACTCAAAAGTAATGAAAGATGTGAAGTTTCCAAATCATCTTGTAGCCTCTCATTTATAAATGTGGTGCGCTACACACTCATGAACAAGACTCTACTAGACGTGGCTTATGAGAACTAGGACCATTCAAAACCTTGTGCTCTGAAACCAAGTTTGTCACGGCCTAAGGGTACCTCCTAGATGTAACTTGGCATATGGAACCCCAAATGACTCCATACAAGCCACTTAGCTCTCTTAATATAAGAAATAGAACAATAAGAGTAAAACAATAGTCCAAGTCCAAATCATTTTATAAAGAAAAGCGAAAGTCTAAGACACTTGTCTCATCATAGCAATCTAATACAATAGAATGAAATTGGGCCTAGCCCATACATCATGTCCAAAAGAGAAATACGTGAAAAGGAACTACAATAATGAAAATCCATCCTCGAAGCATACAGGCTCACCGAAGCTCAGAAATATCTCAAGTCAACATCAATCCACGAAACTGATGACCCTGACAGTCGGACCATACATTTGGGGTAATGTAAGCAAGAGTATGCGTTAATACAAAACAATGTACCAAGTATGATAGCCATGCATAATACATTTAAATCATTCTAAAAGGGACATTTCATTAAATGCCATGCAATTGACAAAGCTACAACATGATATAAGAGAGTTAGAAAACATAAGTCATAAAATCATGGTCAATGCAAGCTAACTTCATCTTTAAAACCTTTGAGCTCATATGGGATACTTCTTGAATTAATCTTTGTTCATTATTAATGTGGGGAATTAGCCTTAACTGACATAGAGACCATGTGAGCTATAACATGATCCCCTAGTGTCTCCCACACCGAAAAGGGCTTTCCAACTTGCCAAGGTAGAACCATGAAGTTCTAGCTTAAGTGGATCCACTAGCTAATAAACCTATGGGGGAACATAGTTAAGGGATAAGGAGATTGCTACTAGAAATCCGACCTCTAAATAGGAGAGCTTCCATTTCATAAGATTGCTTCTAGAAAACCGGTCTCTACTAACGGGAGAGGTTTTATCTCATCATCAATATCCTCTTGATACTAAGCATAAATCCCACGGAATAGTCATTTCTTACTTGATTTCATTACTCATGGAAAGGTGCCCTTGGACAACCAATTCTAGCAACTTCATTAGGATATCTCTTACTCTTTGATTCAATTACGTGAGAAAGCCTTTCAACCTAAGAATCCTTTCTATGTGATAAAACCTTTCACATCATACTAGTATGTGTTTATGGAAATATCCTTTCACAACACAACATCAACATTGGTACTTTACTCTCAAAGCACTCATAAACCATTGCATAAATTTCATAAGAGAATGCATAAGTCCATAATTTACCTCTTGAGGTTCAAAACCCACTTTAAATCATCAACACTTAAAAAACATGGGTTAGATATTGATTTCATCATAAATACATGCAAAGCTTACAATACATGCTTAATTTCATAAAACTCTTCCTTGAAGATCAAAATCCCACATCATATGACTCATAACTTGAAAACATGGGGATTGCATGTGTTCATGGGAAATTATCATAAAATCATAGTGTTTCATCAATTCATGCACAAGAGATCATAATTCAATCATTTAAATCAATAATGAAAAGAACCCATGATAATTGAAGAATACTCTAACTCAATTGGGGAGTTCTACCTTTAGAAATAGAGGAATTTGGGAACTCCATAAATGTAAGGAATCTATGGATGAAAACTATCATACCTTGAATCCAAAAGCTAGCCTTCAATGGAGGAATTAAGATCTTGACTTGAAACCCTAGGTTGAATCTCCTTCTTCTTCAAGTTTCTAGAGAGAATTTTTTTGGAGAGGAGATTTGGTTTTCTTTTGTGAATTTGGAAGAATAATGTTAATGGGCTAATTTGGGGGTTGAAAATACTTATATAAGGGTCTTAGTGAAGGGGAAAATGATGTAGTATAGGAACTAATTAATTTGGAAAAGACCCAACTTCCCCTGAACTTAACTGCCAGTTTCCACCGACCGACAAACCACGGACCCGAGTCAACAGACTGTGGTCTGACCTATGGTCTGTCCTGGTGGACCGTCATTGGTGGTCAGAAAGGTCATTTTGGGGCTTCGAACCGCATACCTTCCAACCACGAACCGTGGTCTGACCAATGGTTCGTATGTTGGTCCGTGGTCTTGAGCCCTCAGAACACTGCTAGGTAGGCTAACCACGGAGCACACCTACGGTCCGTGGTCCCTTCCACAGGATGTGGGTGGCCGGCGTGGTTTGCACCTGCAACTACTGGAAATTGCTTCATTTCCCTTTTTCGGATACGGTGTGTTACAAAAATAGTAGACATCAACTCAATATGCATAAAAATACAATAATAAACTCTTTACTCTTATTTGGGAGATTCTCTAATCGAAAACAATCATTATGAGCTACGTGATGATACAATGTCTCGCCCACACTGCTAGAACTGTCCTATACCTTCCCATGGTATAGAACTCCTCAACTAAGTAGGTCTACTAATCTATGCTTAAAAGCAATAAGGAATGATCTAAAAAGTACGGTCCTTTACCCATGTTGGCATACATGGTTTCTGAGGATTTTGAGTTGTCCAAACTCATCCTTATATCGGTGCTCAAAAATACTCCCAATAATATATAACTCATGCTCAAATGTTTAAAACCTAACTCTTTCTCAATTTGAGGTAATTCTTAAAAGACGTAATACTGTGAAACTCTTCTAAACTTATAAACTCACTTAGAAATTGATGTTTCTCTCTTTTAAGTGTAAAAGTATTATATACTTGGGAATACTTAGTTCCCTTATACTCATTTTGAAATATGAAACTCAACTCTCCTCATCCTCATACTCATTTACTCAACACTTAGTTCAAATCATTAGTTAATTTCAAAAGGGTTCTCAACTTTGAATCAAAAAGTCCTCTTGAACTTTCTTATTAACTTTACTATAATTTAAAAAACGTAAATCAAGATATATGATTAGAATATGCATGATCTCTCAAGGATTAATGAAGATATTAAGTGAGGATATCAAGGAGAGAACATAGGTATGATTCGAGAGTAAACACATGAAAGGGTGGATGGGTAAAGGACCTTACGACCCTGGCGCACTGAGTGGAGTAAGGCGCCAACCCCAAAACTATTGGGTAGTAATTGGAGCGCACTGCTTATGCTACGCGCCATGCCCCAAAATACTAACCAGTAGTTTGGGCGTGATGGTGGCGTGGTGCCCCACCCCTCTACCAAGTTTTTGACGAATTGTTTTACTCCAATTCAAGGCCTAACTCATCTAGAATCGAATGATTTACTCCCAAATCATTTGGACTCATTAACCCAACACAAACTCAACAAAATCCCACCCAAAATCCATCAACAGTGCCACTCATTCGCAAGACCCTCACCTCAAGACTCAAAGACCTCTATTGTTAAGGAATGGGGTTAAAACTCAAGAACTTCTCAAGAAACTCAATCAATAAACTTCAACAATGAATTTATGGATGAAATCACATGATTGGCGTGAGGGCAAACAAACCCAACACTATGAAAGCTTACATACCTCGAAAGAACTCAGTTCTTGGCGATTTCCCCAAATTTCTTGATGAACTCTTGAAACCTTCTCTTTTCTCCTCCTGAAACCCTTCTCTCAAATCCTAAGCATTTTAGAACGATGAAAATTGATCTCAATCTGGTTAGGCCACTATTTGGGTAAGAAAAATGCTTTTGGCCTAGTGGTGTAAGGAAAATACCAAAATACCCCTTCTTAAAATGGATGAAGTGCCTTAACTAGAGAGGCTGCACTCAAATGGGCATAACTCATTCATCTGAGCTGGAAGTTAGCAAATTCGGCGGTGTTGTAAAGAGGACTCAAAGACCTTCGATTTGATACCTAATGGGCCACCTAAGTCTTTATATGGTAAAAGTTATGGTCGTTTGAAGTCGACCATAAACAAAAAAATGAAGTTTAACTCGTATGAATCTCTAGTCGGCTTTTCGAAGTACAAGATGTTACAATGTCTCCCCCTTGGGAATTACACTAAGCCAAAAGGGAATAAAAAGCATCTAACAACCCCAACTCAAGTACCCAACATACAATTAACATAACTCGGCATATTAACTTAGATAGTACTTTACAAAGAATTAGTACCTTGGCTTGGATTCTCTCCGGAAGGAAAGAGGTGTGAGTATCTCTTCTTTATATCCTTCTCAGCCTCCCAAGTCGCTTCCTCGACAAATTGATTTCTCCATAACACCTTGACTGATGCAACCTCCTTGGTTCTCAGCTCGCAAACGTGACAATCAAGAATCTGAATGGGCACGATAGTAATCTCAATATTCTTAGTAGGTCTAATAAGTGAAGGATTGCCCATACACTTCTTCAACATAGAAATGTGGAATGCTAGATGGACTACTGCTAACTCTGACGGTAGTTCCAACTCATAAGCTACATTGCCAACTCTATTGGATATCCTGTAAGGACCAATGTATCGGGGACTAAGTTTTCCCTTCTTACCAAATCTCATCACACCCTTCATAGGTGACACCTTCAAGTAAACCCAATCATCTACCTCAAACTCCAAGTTTCTTCTCCTAACATCACTATAGGATTTCTGACGACTTTGCGTTGTTTTTAGCCTTTCCTATATATTTTTGTATTTATCTGAGATATATGTTTTTGGATATAATGTATGAAATTGATGCTTGATATATACATATAAAAGATACATGAAATAATATTAGATCATATAAATTGATACATGAAATTAATATTAGATCATAGAAATAGATACATGAAATTAATACTAGATACGTTTATGCTACATATGAATGTACTTGTATGATATTCATGTATCTAAGTGTTTAGCTTGTTGGATACATTATATATCGATAATAGATACAACAAATTAATGAATTTATTCTTTTAAGATTATTAAAATGAAATAATCACATTACACGATCAAAATATATGTTTTTGTTTTTTATTATTAATATTAATGAATTTATTATTTCAACGAATAATAAAATGATATTAATTAAACATAAATACACTCCTTGATTTTCACCTTATACTAAGGGATTTTGTTAATTTAAATTTTCAGAATTAATTGTCCATATATTTTGAAAATCCTTAATTACTCCTCTAATTAAGGAAATCAGTTACAACCAATTAATTTAAACAAATAAAATATGTATCTCGATTTTAAAATTTGGCAGATACATGTATCTCGCTGATTCAGATTTATGTATCCTAAGCACGTAATATGGTAGAAGAAGTAATATTTGAAATTATCGAGAATCTTAGTAATTAGGACCTAAACTAGTGCGATTTATGTAGTTTGCCCAAATTTTATTACATTCAATTAAAAGTATTATTTTTTTCTGTTTTAAATAATTAATTTGCAATACTCTTTGTTTTTAATCCTTTTTTTTTAAATTCTCTTTCTAAAAATCAAGTGGCTTGAATTTTATCGGTTTTTACTTTTTGGTCACTTAGTAAAAAAAATTTTAAAAAATAGTTTATTTGAAATTTTATTTATTTTTTAATATTTGGTCAAGAAAGTGTCATTGTTTTTATTTTCTTAACTATATTTTAAAGAACCTTAATTTAAAACTACCAAGGGGCTTAATATTAGGTTTTCACTTGGAAACTTTTCATACTTCTGCCTTGCTTTAATATAGACATAAATTGTTATTATTTCAATAATTTGCAATATTTGAGAAAAGGAACAAAATTGTCCTATATCTTTGAGGTAAGAATCAAAGTAATCCTTGTCTTTTAACATGGAGCATTAATAGTCCTCCATGTTTCAAGAATTAGTATACTTTTAGTACCCTTCCAAATAACCGTCTAATATTTTAATTGAGTTCGTTTTACACGTGAGAAAGAGTGTCTATATTTCCACCATTGCAAAGCAAATCTTGCCCTTCTTCTCCCTCAAATAGTATCCATCTATTCCTATTTTAATGGAATAAAAAATAAAGAGACTGATAATTAGAGAAGAAAAGTTCATTTAGTTGCATCTTGTTTGATGCCTTCTTCGATGTCCTCTGCGATAGATTATTTAAAGTTGAGAAGAAAAGACTATGAAATTTTGAGATTACGGTTATAATCATGTGTGCTCTCATTGTTTATAACATACTAATAACTAGAAATTTCAATTAAACTTAATTGGGAGGGTACTACACATGTTGGTGTCATTGTTCATGTGCAAATACGTTTCTTGCACATAAAGTGCTCGATCAATTGTCCCAATGATTATTTGGCATCATAGTTCATTCTGCTTGCCCCAACTATGATACATATATGTAGAATATTAATGAGCTCGAAGAAAATTGGAGGCACGCGAGAATCTAGAGAAGACTAAAAGTCTAAGAGAAAAAAATGGAGCGAATTCAAGGTCCAAACTTGCAGAAGTTTATCAAATGCAAGTTTAGATTGAGAATTTGAAAATTTTCCTTTTAAAACACATTCACGTGTTGTTGTCGTAGTATAGAAAAATGTATCTTTTTTACGATGTAATGAATTTTGGTATGGATGAAGATGTAATATATGTTTGTTTTCAATTTATTATGAAGTTGGTGCAAGTTTTAGTATTGTTTTCATGGAATTCTGGTGCTGTTTCGGTGGTTTTCTGTTCTTGTACTGTAGTTTTAGTGCTTTTCTACTTGTGTAATAGGTGCAATTCTAATGCCATTTAACAACGATTCTGCTGGTGCAATTTTGATGTTGTTTTTTTTATTTTCTGAAGCAACTTTAGTGTTGTTTTGATGTGTTTCTGATGTTGCTTTCATGTACTTTTTCTATTATCCTAGTGTTGTTGTGGTGCAAATCTGATATAATGTTATTTTTTTATCCAAATGAATATGAAACTTTCTTTAGTTCTAGTTATATCATAATGAAAAAATATATATTTTATCTTCAAATAATATTGCTCAACGCGTAATACTTCATCTAAGTATATTTACACCATCGACGTGTACAATAGTAAAATTTTGAAACTGAAAACAAATATACATTACATGTTCATTCATACCAATCATTACATCACAAATGAAATGATACATTTTCATTTACCACAACAATAACATGTGATTGAATTTTCAAAGTACATTTTTCAATTTCTTGATCTAAACTTATATTTGATAAACTTTCGCAAGATAGAACCTTGAATTCGCCCCAATCTTTTTCTCTTCAATTTCTAATTTCCTCTAAATTCTCGCGTTCCTCAAATTTTCTTCGAGCTCACTAAAAGTTAGCATGTGTGTTCATAATTGGGGCAAGCAGACACTAAGACTATTGATCGGTAGATGAACAACGGCACCAAAATGTGTAGTACCCTCCAATTAAATTTAATTTGGAATTCTAGTTATTAGTATGTTATCAACAACGAGAGCACACCCAATGATCACCATAATCTCATAATTTATAGTTTTTTCTCTTTGAATTTAAATAATCTATTGCAGAGTACATTGAAGAAGGCTCGATGACAGTAAAAACCATTTTACATTTATAGAAATAGAGAATTTTACTTGCCGAAGACTTCCATTGAAGGAAGATAAACGAAATATAAAAACGAAGAAAAGCTATTCTTAAAAAACAACAAGATGCAACTCTCTTTATTTTGATTTCGTTTATCAAATAGAAAAATCAGAGTTATGGAATTAAGAATAGATGGATGTTATTTGAGGGAGAAGAACAGTAAGATTTGTTTAGTACTGGTTGAAACATATAGTCTTTCTCACGTGAAAAAAAAGGCTTCGCAAAATATTAGACAGTTATTTGGAAGGGTATTAAAAGTGAATCAATTTTTGAAATATGGGGACTATTCCATGTTAAAAAACAAGAATGACTTAGATTCTTAGGGCCCATTTGGATTGACTTAAAAAAAGTAACTTTTAAAAAGTAACTTTTTAAAGTGCTGGAACTTATTTTAAAAATAAGTAGTTGTGTTTGGATAAAAGTGCTGCAGTTGAAAAAAAAGTTGTTGATATGTTTGGCAAATAAGTGCTGGTAAACACTTTTTTTAATCAAAATGTCTGAAATACCCTTTAAGCTGTTAACATGATAAAAGTTGATTAATTTAAGGTTTTTATACTTAAAAATAAATTTATATTTTCATCCATAAGTAATAATATCTTCCTATCATTCACATATTTCTTTACCACCACAAATTATTTTATAAAGTAGGAATAATAATAATAATAATATAATAATAGAATAATAATAATAATAATATAATAATAGAATAATAATAATAATAATAATATAATAATAGAATAATAATAATAATAATATAATAATAGAATAATAATAATAATAATATAATAATAATAAGAATAATAATAATATAATAATAGAATAATAATAATAATAATATAATAATAACAATAAGAATAATAATAATATAATAATAGAATAATAATAATAATAATATAATAATAGAATAATAATAATAATAATAATATAATAATAAGAATAATAATAATAACAATAATAACAATAATAAAATAATAATAATAATAATAATATAATAATAACAATAAGAATTAATAATAAATTAACAATAATAACAATATAAAAATAATAATAATAATAATATAATAATAGAATAATAATAATAATAATATAATAATAGAATAATAATAATAATAATAATAATAATATAATAATAATAAGAATAATAATAATAACAATAATAACAATAATAAAAATAATAATAATAATAATAATTGTTAGGGTTAATTCAATATGGGCAATTTGGGAAATATATAAAAGAATTAAGGGCAAAAAGGTAATATACTTGGTCAACATAAAAGGGTTTTTAAGTTATAAAAAAAAAGCTCCCCTCCCCTAACTTTTAGCTTTTGGCTTAAAATAAGTCATTTCTGACTTAAAATAAGTCACTTTGATAATTGCCAAACACTTTAATAAGTCAAAAACTGGCTTTTAAGTCAGTTTGACCAGCTTAAAAGCCCATCCAAACAGGCTCTTACTTTAAAGATAAAAGGACAATTTTGATTCTTTTCTCACAATATTTATTATTAATATGACACACAGGTACAAACTAGTGGGGCAAATTTTAACTAGGCAAAAACTACTAAAAGTCTAGGAGTATGCCAAATTTTGTGAGCTGCTAAAGCTTGGGCTTTGAATTAAAGGTGACATTAAGGTGTCAAAATAAAGGGGCGGTGACATAAGTCTTAATTATTGAGTGTATGTGACAATTATGTGATTAATGATTAAGGATTGTGGAGTTACCCTCAAGTTTATAAGTTGGCAGTTTGGTCCATTGAATTAAATGAGGGGTAAAAGGGTAAATGACTAAAACCTAATTTAACCAATTTTGGTGGAACCAAAATTGGAGGGAAGCCACCAGCTGTACCAAAATGGGGGAAATAAAACATTTTTCCCCCGTATTTCTCTTCTTATTCTTCTTCTGCTATGTTCTTGCTCTCTTCTTGCTTGGTTACTTGCCTTTCTTCTTCCCGTTCTCTTCATCTTCTTCTTCATGTTTTCGTACATTGTTGGTATTGGCTGCTGGTCCTTCTTGAGCTCTTTTCATCTTCTTGAATCAGATTTAGCTAATCTAATCAGTGGACCATATTTCATTATGTATCAATTGGAATTACTTCATAAGTGATTGGGTTCACACACCATTGTTTTGGTAAGTAAAACTAACAGTTCTTTGAAATCATTCATCATCATCTGGGTAGCCGCAATTTTTTCAATAATTTGCATTCGCGTTCCCAACAAATGGCTATATATGTTGCAACATATGACTTATACATTTTATCACAACATGTGATTTATGTTTCGCAACAGAATAGTTATATGTACCAACATATGACTTATATTTCCCCAACAGGATAGTCATATGTTGCTACATATAACTTACACATGTTGCAACATGTGATTTATTTGTCACAACATATCAGTTATATGTAGCAACATATGACTTACATGTTGCCACATAATAGCCATATGTTGCAACATATGACTTACACATTTCTTCATTAGTACTAATTATTTTTTAATTAATTTCTTCAGGTACAATAAATGGAGCGATTATTTGTAGGGATTGATTGTCGTGGGTGAATGGGTCGAGAAAAAAAATCGATACATTTGGCGTTGGAAGGATGGTAAGAAACGGGGAGGGTCGGTAGGGATGACTGTCGAAAGAAGTATTTTGTATGATGATTTTGTGAATTTAGTCATGGAAAAATGTGGATACAATTGTCAACTGAAAGATCTTGTCATGAGTTACATTCCCCATTTTTTTCATAATGAGAAGGCCTCACCTTTTAAAATAACTGATCAGCCTAGTTTGGTTGTTTATTTGGGAGGAACAGAGATACTGCCCATATTAAGAGTCTACGTGGATGAAAATCCTATCGCCTCACCTTTTAAAATAACTGATCAGCCTAGTTTGGTTGTTTATTTGGGAGGAACAGAGATACTGCCCATATTAAGAGTCTACGTGGATGAAAATCCTATCGAGGAGGATCATAATCTAGAAGAAGACCAACAAGATATGTTAAATGATGAATTTGATGATGTGGACATGAATAATCACGATGCTAAAATTAGAAAAGATGACGTGCTGGACTTTGAGAGCCACAATCCTCCTATACCTATTGTTGGCAGCAACATTCCATGTTTTTCTCAATCATCACGTGTGAATAATGTTCGAGATGATGAAATCGGTTTTTATAAGGGAATGACATTTAAGAACAAGGAATAACTGGCAAATTCATTGAAAATTTCTTGCTTGAAAAAAGATTTTAGACTAAAAAAGGTGATCAATTCTCGTAATATGTTTTTTTTTAAATGTTCATATCCGGAGTGCAATTGGTGGCTGAGGGCTGTGAAATTTACAAGTAGCGACAGGTTTGTCATTAGAATCTATGAAAAGTACCATACGTGTGGTTCAGAGCATCTTACAAGCCATAATCCCCATGCCACGGCAAAAGTCATAGGTAAGTACTTTGAAAATAGGTTTCCCAATGGTAAAGGCCTAACCACAAGAGACATGTCAAATCAACTCCGAACAGAATTGGGTTGTAAGGTAAGCTATTGAAAGATTTATAAGGGCATGGAGCATGCTAAGTCTAATGTTAGGGGAACACATAAGCACGGATATGCAGGGCTTAATGTGTACCGTTATATGCTTGAAGTTGCAAATCCAGGAAGCAAGACGGCATTGTTGCTCGATGAAAATGGGAGGCTCAAGTACTTATTTGTATCATATGTCACTTGGATAACTGGTTTTCAAAAATGAGAAAAGTAATAGCTGTTGATGGGACATTCCTGAGGAGCAAGTATGAAAGAGTTTTGCTATCGGCGGTGGCACAAGATGCTGAGAATCATATATTTCCAGTGGCTTTCTGTGTTGTGGACACGGAATGCGATGCCTCATATGAATATTTTTTTCAAAATATGAGAAGATTTGTAGATGATATTGATGAGTTGTGCATTATTTTCTATAGGCATCCAAGTATTCGAAAGATGGTTTCGACTATCTACCCTGCATCTCATTATGGTTGTTGCATAAGACACCTTGGGAAAAATATTCAAAATAACTTTCACAATTCAAAGGTAGTGACCCATTTTTATAAAGCAGCAAAGGCGTACGATTGATGTGAGTTCAATGACCATTTCAATCAAATAAGAGATTTGGTACCAAAGGCGGCTGAAAGTCTTGAACGTATTGGATTCCACACATGGAAGAGGGCATTTTGCCCGGGAAATAGGTACATTATTGTCTATACCATGTCGTTTGATTTTATTGTAATTTAATGTGTTTTGATTGATTTTTTTTGTTGTTGTGTAGATATAACATTATGACGTCAAACATCGCGGAGTCGGTGAATTCTATGTTTGATGTTGAAAGAGAATTTCCTATTGTCGCTCTATTTGATGAAATAAACAGGAGATTTGCTCTTTTATTTCACCAGAGGCGTATGGAGCTGGTGAACTCTGCAAATAGATTTGTTCCTTCAATTGAAAAAGACATATCAAAGTATGTCAACGCGGGCAACAATTTGTTGGCTCATCAAATCGCTAACTACAAGTTCAGTGTCACTGGTCATGGTGATGTTGCTACGGTGGATCTACAAAGAAGAACTTGTACTTGTAGAATTTTAGACTTGGACAAAATACATTGTCCACATGCCATGCCAGCGCTTCGAGTCCATTATGGTGCCGATTTTGGAAATCAGATTTATGAGTACTCCTCTCCATATTATTCAGTGGAAAAATACATAATGGCATATTGTGAGGAAATTCACCCGGTGCCACCTGAAGATTCTTGGATTGTCCATTTGGATGTCATAGAGAGAGAAATACCTCCTCCATATGTTGATCAAAGCAAACCTGAAAGAAGGAGATAAAAGAGACGGCGTGGAGTTGGTGAATCATTTCCAACAAGAAAAATAAGTGTTTCGTATGTAGGGACTTTGGCCACAAAAGAACTACACGCCCAAATCGAAATGCTCCATAAGTGTTGTTGAATTTTAATGAATGTTCTTTTTATTTGAGGATGATGTTCCCTATCTTCTTATCTTAATTTGAATCAACTTATGTTATGTTATTTATATAAAATGTGTGATTTATTTAATTATGTGTTGCTACTTACAACAGAATATTGCATATGTTCCAACATATGTCAATTATGTGTTACATGTACTACAGAATAACGCATCTGTTCCAACATATATTAATTATGTGTTAGATCTTACAACATAATATTGCATATGCTACAACGTATGTCAATTATGTGTTACAAGTACCACAGAAAACGCATATGTTCCAATATATTTCTAATAAATAATTACGTGTAAGGTGTGTGAAACATCAATCAATAATTACTATCATTGGAACAACTTTCAAGAAAAAAATTAATTACAACTCTTCATATTTTACCCTTTTTCCAAAAAAAATAAGTACTTTCATTTGAAAAGTCAAAAGTTGTGTCTCTTCTCTTCTGTTCGTTTTCAAAAGTTGCAACTTTTCACACATTTCATTTTCCTGGCATTATATAAGAAATCTTGAAAGAATAAGAAATCTTCAAAAATGAGTATGAGTAAAAAAAACTACATTGAATCCCTT
>NW_006239063.1:1382721-1384626 GCF_000226075.1 Solanum tuberosum | reverse complement strand
ACGGTTGCCACATTGGTGCATCCTATGTGCTTGACATAATTTCAATCTTCAATGACGGAGAATCCATGAGAGAAGGTTTAATGTTCATTGCCAACATGAAAAAAACGGAACCACTAAAAGTCATGTCAACATAATTTGCAAAATATTTTAGGTGGAATGTGGGTGCCAGAACCTCATTTGTTGGGGGAAGACCCATTTGTTGCATTGTTCATCAATTTGAGCAAATCAGACGCATGAATGGTTGGCCCATGGGAAGCGACAATGAAGATGATATTCGTTGTGATTTATGTAGTTGTGATTTAGAACTAGATTATGTAATTAAATTTCTTCCTTATACCACTGTGTGGTATTAATTAATTTGCCATCTGTGGCAACATATGTACATAACTTGCAAACCAAAATTCATTGTGAAAAAGGTTGCCTTTTTGTGTTTTGTACTTATTTTTGAATTTGTTCTTTATAAAATGTTTAATCCAAAAATATTTGTTTTTTTTTCCATAGTGTTCTCATTTTGATCATCCTTGAAATGTCATCTGTGGCAACATATGTACGTTCTGTGGTATAAAATGTTGTATTTAATAGTTTAAACTTCAACAAATATGTCATATGTGGCAACATGTTTATATCCTAAAATGTGCTTTTGGGGCTAATTCAATTGAATTACGGTCTAATATAACAACCTCCTTCATTAATTACAACTCTTCATATTTTACCCTTTTTTCAAAAAATTAAGTACTTGCATTTGAAAAGTCAAAAGTGCATGTTCGTCTTTAGAAGTTGCGACTTTTCACATTCATTACATTGGGATTATATTATATAAGAAGAACACAACAATAAAAGGTCCTTTCATTTAATTTTCTCCAAGATGGGAAGGAAGAATAAGAAATCTTCAAAAATGACTATGAGTAAAAAAAACTACATTGAATCCCTTTCGAGGGAACTACTAATTGATATCGTTGAAAGGATTACTTCCTACTCCCTCAAAGATTTAATGAGAGTTAAATTAAGGTATGTATGTATTAAACAATTTTCGCTCTTTAATTTGATTTCCTAACCATTTGATTTGATTTCTCAGTTCCAGGGTCCTCAATGAAGTCGCTAATGAACCTTCTGTATATCATAAGGTAATATTGCTCAGCATTCCTGTATTTATATGGCCGTGTTCAGTTGTTCGAAGATGTACTTCTTTCCTGGAAATGTGCAGAGCATCGGGGAATTTAGAAGCCTTATACAGAAAAGGCGTGGTAATTTTTAATATTTTTCGAATGTATTCACGTTTTTATCAATGTATTTTGTATTTTAAATGTGTTATTTTTTCTGTAGTAGATTTTTTTCAAACGTAGCGATTAAAATGGATTGGGAATTCGTAGTCAAGCAGCAGACGGTGGCCACATTGGTGCATTCTATGTGCTTGCCATAATTTCAATCTTCAATGCTGGTGAATCCATGAGAGAAGGCATAATGTTCATTGCCAACATGACTCCACTAAAACTCAGAAGATGTCGAGAGAAGTTGTTATATACTTTATATGGATGGGTGCCAGAACCTCATTTGTTGGGAGAAAGACCAATTTGTTGCACTGTTCAAAACCTCCACTTTCGTTGTGAATTATGTAGGTGTAATTTAGAAATAGATGAAGTAGTTAAATTTTTGTATTAATTAAACTTTCATGTGTGGCAACATATGTACGTTCTGTTTTTGAATTTGTTCTTTATAAAATGTTTAATCTAAAAAAAATTGACATTTTCCCATTCCTAAATCGCTCAATTTATCGATTAACTGATCCTCGAAGTGTCATATGTGGCAACATATGCATGTTCTGTTTGATATATCGCAACAGACATGTAATATGTGGCAACATGTGTATATCGTAAAAGGGTCTTTTTGGGGTTAATTCAATTAAAT
>NW_006239063.1:1380061-1382439 GCF_000226075.1 Solanum tuberosum | reverse complement strand
TACTAAAATTTATTCCAATTTGACATTTTCTCATTCCTAAATCGCTCAATTTATTGATTAACCAATCCTTGAGTGTCATATATGGCAACATATGCATGTTCTGTTTGATAAATCGCAACAAACATGTTATATGTGGCAACATATGTATATCATAAAATGGTTTTTTTGGGGTTAATTCAATTAAATTGTCACCTAATTCAACATGTAACACTAATATATAGTCCTACAACATGTCTAAGTATAAAATTATGGTCTAATACAACAACCTTCATTCAATTCTATCAATTATTTTTACAAAGACTATCATCTCACTATTTCATCATACAATGACCAAGTAACTCCATATGATAGTTATATAACACCCTTGTAATCGTTGTTCCAAGTGTTATGACATATTTTTATTGCTTAATTATGGTTCAAAGTACTAAAATTTGACATTTTCCCATTCCTAAATCGCTCAATTTATCGATTAGCCAATCATTGAAGTGTCATATGTGGCAACATATGCACGTTCTGTTTGATAAATCGCAACAGACATGTAATATGTGGCAACATATGTATATCATAAAATGGTCTTTTTGGGGTTAATTCAGCATGTAATGTAACGGATCATTCTAGAATACTCCGCTAACACACACTCCACTCAATCTCACTCATTATAAAAGGGTTAATTAGGGTTCCTTTTATTCTTTCTCCTCTCCTCCTCTCCTCCTCTCATCTCACTCAAATTTCCCTGAGAAGATGTTACCACCTTGGACAAATTTAAGTCTCTGCATGCTCTTGTTGTGGGTGATCAACGTAATTATGTTGTTCTGAGTTAATATGATGTCTTCTTCATGTGTCGTTCTCAGTGCATGGGTGATGTTCGTTATTTGTTTTTGTCGGATCTTTGTCTAATAGAGGGTAGCTTCATCATTTGGTAAGTCTTCTTACTTTATATATAACATCATGTCTACTGTAACGGCGTGTATAGGATAGTTAACTATGGCTATTTGTTTTTCTGTAGGTGGTCTTGTGACATAGTGCATGGGTAGCTCTGATCCACTACCCTTCAAGAAAGAATGGTGATGCCCCTCTAGGTTTAATCGCTCAATGTTGACTCTTGATCCTCCAGTCAAGTCCTTTTTTGCTGGTTAAAGTAGAAGTATAGGGCTAGAGCGTTTTAGATGTAAATTTTGTTGTTTTTGTTGGCGTTAATGCCTTGTAAATATGGATATGTAGCCTAGCCTAGCCTTGCATGTCACTATATCAACTATCAATGGGCTAGAGCGTTTCAGATGTAAATTTTGTTATTTTTGTTGGCGTTAATGCGTTGTAAATATGGATATGTAGTCTAGCCTAGTCTTGCTTGTCACTAGTTCAACTAACAACTATCAATGACATGTTTATGTTTATGTTTAATGTTTCCCAAGTTTATGTGCTTGAACTCCTCTCTATTGATGGTGATACTACTTGCATGTACACATAATTGACATATGTTGCAACAACTTAAAAAACGTAAGTACTTTATAAAAGTCATAAGCAAGCACAACCTGTCCTTGTCCCTTCAGGGACATCCGATTAAAAATAGGCAATCCCAACCTCTAAAACTGGCCCAATCGACCCATTAATTCATTTCTAGAAGGGATATATATATATAAAATAAGGTTTTCATTTTCATTTCAAAAATAGGATTTTCATTTTCTTCCTTGTCACTTCACTTCGGTTCCTCTTCGCACTTTCTCTCTCTCCTCTCTCTTTCTTCGCATGGATCTCGGATCTCTGGAGTGCATGGGATATAATGATGTTTTTAATTTCATCAGTATTTTCTGTTCTTTGTTTTTTTAACACACAACTAATTTGATTGGTCTTTGGTTAAACCAAATCTCAGCACTGTCATGTATTGTCAAATCAAGAAAATCATTAATTTTGAAATATAGACTAGGGTTGGGTAAGAATTTCTGAGTTCTTTAAATATAGATCAGTACTCTAGATCTAGATATAATGAATGAGTTTTGTTTGTTTTTGTTACTTTTGATATAATGCCAAATGCAATATTGAATCGAATTTGTAATGATGAAGATGATCCCATGTTGGGTGTGAAAATCTGTTGCAAACATGGAGACTTACTTTCAATGCAAACTTCATGGTCGAAGGATAATCCAGGTTGAAGATTTTGATCTTTCCACGGTATCATGTATGTACATTTCTACATCTTAGTCCCCCCTGGAGACTTCTCTTTATTTTGTTTTTTTTTTAATTTAAATTTCTTTGTGGTGTGTATTTTAGGAGAATGCATGCAACTTCTTTAGATGGAGGGATCGTGAAGATGTTGATATTCAATCCAAGTTCGTTATTCTGAGATTGGCGAACAGAATTAAGGAGTTGGAAATTGATGA
>NW_006239063.1:1378925-1379640 GCF_000226075.1 Solanum tuberosum | reverse complement strand
ACTACATATGAGACATATGTTGCTACAGATGACTCATATGTTGCGACATATCACCCTTATGTAGCAACGTTTGACCATTTGAGGCATATGTTGCTACAGATGACCCATATGCTGCTACATATGAGACATATATTGCTACAGATTACCCATATGTTGCTACATTTGAGACATATATTGCTACATATGACCCATATGTTGCTACATATGACCCATATGTTGCTACATATGACCCATATGTTGCTACATATGACCCATATGTTGCTACATATGACCCATATGTTGCTACATATGACCCATATGTTGCTACATATGACCCATATGTTGCTACATATGACCCATATGTTGCTACATATGACCCATATGTTGCTACATATGACCCATATGTTGCTACATATGACCCATATGTTGCTACATATGACCCATATGTTGCTACATATGACCCATATGTTGCTACATATGAGACATATGTAACAACATTTGATCAAGTACTTGCTCTCAATATAACATCACATACTATGTAGTTGCTCTCAATATAAGATAAAATAACATAAATGATAAAATAAAACATTGTCTTTAATTGCAAACTCATTATCAAGGCTCCAAGCTCCTAGATACTATCCCAGCAGTCCAAACCCATTGCATTCGACGAACTGCATTGTCACACAACAGGGTTTTGGGTTGAATTGTTGTCCTGGTAATCAAATGCTTAATAAAT
>NW_006239063.1:1373346-1378662 GCF_000226075.1 Solanum tuberosum | reverse complement strand
CTTGGCATGTTCCATACCCATCAGCAGGCAGTCATAAACACTCATACGACCCTCGTGCAAAAGGATCTCAAGAGTCACAAAATGAGTTTTGTTAATGTTCATGACTGCCAAAACCCTTTTTGCACCAATCCAATCCATACCTCTAGGATACGGTCTAATGCCCCTGACATAGTTAATCATATCTTCATCCCATTCAAACTCATTAATTAACTGCGTAAAGCTTCGGCCACCAACTGTTGTTGCCTCCTCGCTCATTTCGTCATATCTTAGTTTGAAGTTGGAATAGAAGTTGAGATCTAGGATTCTATCTGTGGAATCATAGTACTCAGGGTATCTCACATGCCTCTCCCGTATGAGGCTAAGGATTTCATCAACATACTGAAATAAAAAATAATATTAAAGAGTAAAGAAGAGTAATCATTGAAAAGATAAAACAAATGAACATTATGAATTGAAGGTACTAAAAGAGAAACATTACCCAGTCTTCCCACCAAATGTCCATGCTTGTCATGATCCTGAAATCCTCTCCACGAAAACAATGCATGTCGTATTCAGCACGCAGATCCTTTGCTCTCGCCAGGTCCACCAGTTTGTTCTTTTCAGCTATAGTCACACGCTTATAAACATTCACATGCTTGAACTCCAACATTTCCTCTCCTACGGCCATTGGCAATTCTCCAGAGATCTTCTTCTTCAAATTTTGTATTGCCTTGATAAATGATTTTTTCCTCCTCTTGGCTTATGGAGTATATGGATGCCGAATATTCTTTGATGGAATGACCTTGACCCCCTCTCTTATTTTTAAATTCATTGACAGTCTGACTCAATGTTTGAAGATACATGATAGAATCTTCATCTTGTTTCTTACACTTCTCACAGAGAAAGCCAAAGCATCTTCTACAAGAGGTAGCCCCTTGGTCTTGTCCAGCACCAGCACCAGCATCAATACCACGACCATCATCCCCATAAAAAACAACTACTTCATTAATAACTCTGTCTCTTTTGATGGTTCTTGCTCTAGCCAGTTCCATTTTAACTCTATCCACAACAGGATCAAATAAGGTTTCAACCAACCCCAGAGTAATTGGATATGGCATTTGCAATTCCTTTTCTGTTGGGACAAGTCATGGATGCACAACCTAAAATTATAAACATGAGTCATCTGTAGGAATATTTGGGTCAAATGTTGCCACATATGTGTCATATGTCGCTACAGATAGGTGATATATTGACACATATGGGCATCTGTAGCAACATTTGTGTCACATGTTGCAACAGAGGGATCATCTGTAGCAACATATGAGTCATCTGTAGTAACTTGTATCATATGTTGCGATAGATGGATCATATGTAGCAACATATGAGTCATCTGTAGCAACATTTGGGTCACATGTTGCTACATATATGGGTTAATAATAACTAACTGCATCATGAGGAGGGTTATAAAGATCTGGAATATTTTTTGGCAGTTTTTGTTTTTTATCTCAACCATCTCAATATCCTTGGAGATGAGATCTCTTCTTCTGCATTTACTTGATGGGTCAAATGAGGAATGACTTCAAATGCCCAAGCCTATAAAAATGGAAAACATGTCACAAATCAAATGTTGAATTATTCAATATAATATAAAAAGATTAAGAACATTTATGTTTACCATGAAAGCCCATGGAAAGACAAATACGTTATTGGTCTTTGGTCCTAAAGGTTTTAATAAGTATTTGACTGTTAATTCAAAGCTCTCATGACCCCAAGGATAGTTGTTGAAAGCCTCAATATCCTGAGATAAATTCACCCATTTAAGGGATATGTTGTTGTTGAGATCTTTGGCCAAAAGTACATTATGTACAAACCAAAGTAAGCACAATGACTCCTTCTGCTTCCTTGGTGTTTCCTCGACATTCAACAAATATATTAAATCGGTATTTTTGAAGCTTGTGCCAACAAGGGACATCAAGTCCTGCTCCTCAGTTGACTGTCTTGTTTCTTCTTTTCCTCCTTTCTTTCGTCTCTGTGGTTCGTTTTTTACTATGAATTCAGTGACTGGCTCAGAAGGAGGATGGCATTTTAACCCTGAAACTATGGCAAACTCTATTCTGCCAAAGAAGAGTGGCATGCCACAATAATTAATCAAAAACCTCATCATTCTTTTCAGGATTCTGAAAAAATGAACCTTATTTTCAGAAGTTCATAGACCATGGTCATTTGAAAAATGTGCATTATTATTCTCCGGCAAATCAAGAAAATGACCAAAACAACTATTCCAAAAAAAATCTTCCAAACCATTCTGCTTGAGGGTAATCCTGAAGGTGTCGAAAGGTTTTCCCATTGCTAACCTCATAATGCTATCACCAGTAGCATTAGGCTGCAAATGCACAGGAAAAGTGTGTGCATTTGATAGTTTTTGATCCCATCATCCTCAACTTCATTTTTTTCTTGTTCTTCTTCCTCAACTTCTTTTGCTCTTTATCCATCATCATCTACTTCATTTTTTTCTTTTTCTCTTTCTTCATATTCTTTTTGAGAAAATTCTGCTTCTACTTGAGAAGAAGAAACTGCTTCAGATGCTAGTTCTTCTAAAAGAGTGGTAGTCGAATTTTCATTCTTCTTCCTACAAGTTCTAGTCCTAGGCCTCTTTTGGATCTTTGTATCAGTTGTTTCTTTTTTTAATACAATTTTTCTTTTGACAGGAGCTATTATATTTGTATCTGCAACCACAAAAATCAAATATTTCTTAACAAAAATAACAACAACCAAACACAACAACACAAACAACAAATACGATTCAATACCACACATGAACCAACCAACAAACCACAAAACCCTCCCTAAACCCTAACCAACGAACTACAAATTAAGGTTTTTGAAATCAGATAATATTTCAAAAGGAATAACTATCCAACAATCCTACAAAGAAATAAGTGATAAAACCAATAAAAATGTCCTGATTTAATACCAGTAAGTGTTTCTCAAAATCCTAATTAAATTTTACCTGACAAGATATCAACGATAAACTAGAAATGATGAGGGCAACGACGCCTTGTTGTAGAAGAGGATCACAACAGATTACCACTGATGTTGTAAAAAATATCGCAACAACAACCTTGATCTATGAAGGAATAATGGAACGAGAGAAAGGAAGGAAAGAAGAGACAAGAAAATGGAAATTAGTAAAAATAAATTAAATTTGGAATATGAAATGACTTTTTATATAGGAGAGGAGAGAGGGAAAAATGAAGGGTCGATTGTTTTAAACCTTTTCGATTTTTTTTTTGAATTTTGACAATTCAAAGTGTGACATATGTTGCCACATATACCTTTTCTGTTGGGGCATATGTAGATAATTCTGTGGTATTTTTAACAACATAGGTTATATATGCTGCCACAAACACCACATTTCTTCCTTTCCATCATAATTGATATTTGTTCCAACAAAATAAAAATAATATTAATAATCATTAATATTAATTTTATCAGCAAAAATGAATAATGATGACAATATAATATTGCCACATATCTCCTTTCTATGACATATGTTATCACATATCTTCTTTCTGTGACATATGTTACCATATGTATCCTTTCTGTTAGGGAACATGCAGATAATTCTGTGGTATTTTTTACAACAGAGGTTATATATGTTGCCATAGACACCACATTTCTTCCTTCCATCATAATTGACATTTGTTCCAACAAAATAAAAATAATAATAATAATCATTAATATTAATATTATCAACAAAAATTAACACTTTACTAATTGTTTTATACAACTTATCAACAAAAAGGTAATTCACAATGGTATACATAACTATCAATCTAATCAATGGTGGTAACCACAACATTTTCATCTATGAACTTTGCTCTTTTAGGTCTAGACCTCTATGGGTCTTTATTGTTATTAACATAGACACTTCGAGCCTTTAAAATCCCATAATTACATAGGAGTGAAGCATATCTCAAGCGAAGGGATTGAGAAATAATTCCATCAGATGGTATTTGTACATCACTAAAAAACTCAGTGTATGCAGCAACAAAAACTCCACAATCACTGCATGGTATATCATCAATTAGAAAATATATTAAACCTAATGTTAACATCACATTTCGATAGTGGTTAGACTAAAAAAATAATGTGATACTACTTACAGACTATTGCTTGCTTGTTGGGCAATACCAGTAACATGTATGACTTCGAATGAGTGAGATTTGTTCTTGCCCTGGTAAGATTCAAGAACTGACTAGTTGGTTCGGTCTTTTTGCTCATAAAATCCGCTGGATTCAAGGTACTTTGGCAACTTTGTAGACAACTTTTGAATCTCGGCACACGATAAGGACATCGAATCATACACCTTTATGTGTCGTTCCTTCAATACAACGACTACCAAGACCCAATGAAACTCCCCATTACAATTTACAGGGACATAAACCTCATCTGTGAGGTGCCAAGGCAGTCCAACAGGTATACCAAACCTTTTGATAGTGCCAACGATTTTATTCTCATATTCAAGAACAACACTTGCATTGTCAATGTATGTTTTGAAAAAAACAATTAGTAGTGGTATATCGATATTTAGAATGACTTTGTTGCTTCGACTTCTTCCGTAAATAGTATAAAATGACATCCACATACTGCACAGATGCATCAACAAGTGTTTTTCTGTATCAATTTTATTTGTATGTATTCATGTCTTAATCAAAAGATAAAAGTGGGCATGAATTTACCCCATTAGTCCAACACTTATTGGGTTGAGACATTACGTAGAACCAGTCCTTCTTCTTTGGAAATGTAAATACAAAATCAAGTTGTTTGAACTCAAGATCCGAGCAATTGGCTAAGTAGTGATCGTCCTTGTCTCTTCTGCAATTTTGTAATTATTATAAATAAATTTTTAGTGGACAACAAGAAGAAATACTAATAAGAGTTGAACAACTTTACTTTTTTGCATGATGCTTGTAAAGACTCTCGTTTATCCAATGCGAGAAGGATGACATTAGTTCAGTTGGACCCTCGCCGTCAGTGTTAAAAACCTTCAAATGGAAATTGTTGCTTCACATCACAACTGACGACTTTGACTTTCTTCTCTTTCTTTTTCTCTTTCTCTTTCGCTTTCTTTTTCACTTCCTTCTCCATCACTTGCTCTTTCTCCTTCTCCTTCACTTGCTCTTTCTCCTTCTCCTTCTCCTGCTCCTTCTCCTTCTCCTGGTGTTAAAAACCTTCAAATGGAAATTGTTGCTTCACATCACAACTGACGACTTTGACTTTCTTCTCTTTCTTTTTCTCTTTCTCTTTCGCTTTCCTTTTCACTTTCTCCTTCTC
>NW_006239063.1:1369293-1372709 GCF_000226075.1 Solanum tuberosum | reverse complement strand
AATGTACCTTCTATTGCCACAAATGAATCTTCTGTTTCTACATATGACCATTTTGTTGCCCTAACACATAGGTGATATGTTCCAACATATGACAACTCTATTGGAATATATACCAACATATCACTAAAATGTAGCAACATACGACACATCTTTCAACAAATGAAATATATGTTGGATAACTGAACAAGACTATGTTTTTAAAAATCATATGAACAAAATGGTCACAAAAAAAACAACAAAAGCAACAAAAAACGATTTTTCATTGAATGTTAACAATACATATGCATTTCCTCAAAATTAGGGCTTTTTTGGGTTTGTTGATTTTCTTTAAAAAATAATAAATAATAGGTACCATTACACTATTATTCAATTTTCACATCTATAGAACGATTTATTGTTCATTAACCCAAGAAAAAAACTTAGTATTGTTCAAAAATTGTAAAATCTTTCAAAAAACTGACTTACCCATTTTAAGTCGAACACAATCTTCAGTTCAAAAAGAAGAGAGAGTCACAGCCGGAGATAAGGAGGAAGATAAGATAATGGGGGAGAATATTTGTTTTGATAGTTGGATTTTTTGGATTTTTCTAAGGAAGAAGAAGAAGAGAAGAGAGAACGTTGGGAGAAGAAGAAAGAAAATTCTATTTTCTTTTACTTTTTTTAAAAATGGTTTGGATAGAATTATAAAAGTTGAAAAATTAAGTGTTTTTTTGTATTTTATGAAAGATTAGAAAGTTTTGAAAATGTTAATTTGGTCCCAGATTTACTTAATTACATTTTAAAGTGAATTTGACCATTTCTTGGTCAAAGAGTCACCAAAAATAAAAGGCGAACTGGTCTGCTGAACCCTTGTACTTGTATCAGTTTGTATTCTGGACCCTTTTACTTAACCATTTGTCAACTAAACCTTTAAACTCAATGAAACACAATTTAACAAATCCCTCTGACCATTGACCAGGCTTATGTGGCATTAGAATGTCTAAGTTGGCAAAAGTGTGTAACTACACGCTTCTTTAGGTGAGTGAATAACATTTTTGAGTTTAAAAATATTAAAATTATAAAAGAAATAATTTTTTTAAAAACAATTAATTAAAACATTCCTTCTTCTTCACCCACCCGTCCTTTTCAACCATTTTCATCCCATACCCAACCATTTTTTCTTCTTCTCCACAATCTATTAACATCATTTTACCAAATCTTCGTCACATCTTGAGTCCACTGATTAACCGTGGAGGGAGAAAGTGGTGCTGGTGGTACTCGCCAGAGACCACACTGAATCACAGTGGAGTGAGAGAAACGGCGTTAGTGGTGCACGCCGGAGACCACTGCTTCGCAGTAGAGTGTGAGAGAGAGGTGGCACTGGTTAGTGGAGAGGAGAATGAGGTGGGTGAGGGTGCGAGGTCATGGCGGCAAAGAGGTTTCTCGGCCAGATCTATTGGTGCGGTGGCTTAGGTTGTTGATTTTGTGGAGGTTAGAGAAGGATATGAAAATGGTGATGGTGTGCGGCTGAGATGAAGACAAGTGAGAGAGAGAGTATATGTGATTTCGCCGGCAAAAGTGGTGACAACGGCGGCGATGGCTTCTCCGTTAGATTTTGGCCGTGAATAGTGAAAATGGGGAGAATTAAATGTAGGCAAAAGGGTTTGGTGGACCCTTGTACTTGTATGAGTTTGTATTGTGAATCCTTCTACTTACCCATTTGTCATTTGGACCCCTGAACCCATCTAAACTCAACATTTTAATTAAACACGTTTTCTGACTTAGTGTCCTATATGGCAGACACAACCAAGGGGCATGTGATACACACACCTGAGGAGCGTGAAATCTGGTTAAAAGGGTCTAATAGCCACATTAGGGTTTTATAAAGTCATCTTCTTCCCTATTTGCATTTAACACTATTATTAGACAAATTTGAGCTTTTTCTTGCCTCTTTTTCGATCTTCTTTCTCCAAATTTCTACTCCATTTTTTTTTCATTGTTATACTCCTCTTTTATTTCTATTCTAGTTAATTCTTTGCTTCATTTTGTGGTTGATCCTATTGTAGTTTTTTACATCATCATGAAAATTGTTTTTCTTAGAATCCTATAATCTAATAGAAATCATGAAACATGTAATTGAAAGCATAACAAATAGAATCCCCAAAAAATCAAGTATAATCGACTAAAAAGCTAAAAATTAAACAAAAATATAAATAGAAGATGAAATCTAGACTAAACAACATACAAATACGAAAATAAGTTACAAAATTTACATAGATAAATTTAAAATACAAACAAAAACCAAACAAAAATAACTCAAACAATTTTGTGGGAACGAAGAAAAAAAATGAGAAAGAAAAAAATGTGGGTATATATAGCCACACACAGATACTGATCTAGGACGACGTTGACACACTGTACACTCAAGCGGCGAACCTCTCTTCTTCGATTTGGATGAAAACAAAGATGGATTGGTGTTTTTTCTTCAATGAAAAGAGTAGAAGAGGTTGAAAAAAATGTGTAAGGAAGATGAAAGAGAAATGAAATGAGATTGTGGGGGGAAAGTAGTGGGTTTGGTGGCAAAAGGCAAATAAAAATCAGAAATATATTAATTAAATATAATAAAAATGTCAAGATGACATGAAGTGGTATATATATACACGTGTCATTTTATAATTATTTTTAAAATTACGTGTCAGGCGCTTGTGGTACACGCACTACTAAAGGGTAAAAAAAGTGTTTAAAATATTGAGTTTAGATGGGTTCAGGGGTCCAGATGACAAATGGGTAAGTAGAAGGGTTCACAATACAAACTCATACAAATACAAGGGTCCACTAGATCATTTTGCCTTAAATGTATGGAGTTTTACTTTTAAAAAAAATTAAAATTTTATTATTTTACCTTTTATTAAATAATTTTAAAAAATAGTTATGAAATAATTATGACATGACACTAATATTTATGACGTGAATATGACATGTCATTTATGTAAAGGAAAGTGAGCTACATACATGGTTGGAGGGGCTTAAAAGTCTCATTTTAATTGAGTCTAAGGGTTCAGTTGACAAATACAACAACAACAACAACAACCCAGTGAAATCCCACTAGGTGGGGTCTGGGGAGGGTAAGTAGTACGCAGACCTTACCACTACCTCGTGGAGGTAGAGAGGCTGTTTCCAAGAGACCCTCAGCTCAAGAATATCAAATCTAAGTGACAGGGGAGATATATGCAACATAACAGCCAATACAAAAGATAGCGTATAATCAACCAATGAGACAATAACAAGAAAGATATAGGGAGTGAAACGCAGTAAACAGCAAAAGGCTAGGACTGCTCCAAACGCTAACAACCCAAACCCTCGCAAGGGAAGACAACCCGCTAACCCTACTAACCTTCAACCTTAATACGCGACCTCCACTCCTTCCTATCTAGAGT
>NW_006239063.1:1357205-1367389 GCF_000226075.1 Solanum tuberosum | reverse complement strand
CTACCTCTACCCCTCCGCGTACCCTCTACCACCATTACCTCGCACCTCCTCACTGGGGCGTCTGCACTCCGTCTCTTCACATGTCCAAACCATCTCAGTCTCGCTTCCCTCAGCTTGTCCACCACAGAGGCCACTCCCACCTTCTCCCGGATAACCTCATTCCTAATCTTGTCGCTCCTAGTGTGCCCACACATCCATCTCAACATCCTCATCTCCGCAACATGCATTTTATGAACATGTGCGTTCTACCATGTGCGTTCAGTTGACAAATGATTAAGTAAAAAGGTTCAGAATACAAACTGATACAATCATACCATTTTGCCAAAATAAAACCCAAACTTAATTGACACCTTTCATTTAATTGTCTTCTAAAGCTTGGATTTTGGTAGATCCACCACTTTCTCTCTGCTTCTTCCTTCCTTCCATTAACGCTGCAACTATCGAGATCATGGCCTCCGGCGCCGACGAATTTGTCAAAGGACATGTTCACCCTAATGGCGTTGCTGTTCTCACTCTCGATCGTCCTAAAGCTCTCAATGCCATGAACCTCGGTGAACTTTTATTTAACTTCACTTTTATTTTTTCCCATTATAATTACATTTTTTTCTTCCCTTTAACCGGTTTGGAGCTGAATCAAACACTCAAATCTTTCTATTGTTTTCCTTTGTTCCGTGTGTCTCAAAATTCACAGACCCTAGTTGAGGTGTCTAAGTGAAATTCGGCTGTATTTAATTTGTATTCTCATGTATAGTTTTTCCCATTAACAAGGATAGGAGTTAAAGGGAAGGAAGGAAAAATCGGAATACTAGTATAAATATGTACTTTTTTTTCCCTCTAAGCTTGAGAATTTGATATACTACATCTTCATTTAAGCAATTACATTTCTGTCTACCTCATGCTTGATTGATATGTGACACAGATATGGACATCAAGTACAAGAGTTTCCTGGATGAGTGGGAAACAGACCCAATGGTCAAGTGTGTTTTGGTTGAGAGTAGCTCCCCGCGTGCCTTTTCAGCAGGTAACCGGCAAAAGTCTTTAATTTACTGGATGTATACTGGCTAGTACTTTATTTGGTATATTTGCAGCATCTATTTCCTAAACAAGTTATGTTGGTACATCATTAGTCAATTTTGGTAGAGCCTACAAGTCGCAGTTACAATGCGTAGTATGACAGGTTCTAGTAATATTATGAGTAACAATTCTTTTCTGATGCAGGGATGGATATTAAGGGGGTTGTTGCTGAAATTCAAAAGGACAAATGTACACCTCTTGTGCAAAAGGTTTTTCTCACATTATCAGATTTACCCTATAAGTGTACTCAACATGTCAATTTTTCCTTCTGTGTTTGGGAATCATTGTTGGTTTTTTCTGCTCTGTAGCTCAGTCTTTGTTGTTTGTAGTTTCATTGGATAAATATTGTCTTGCTGAGTTGATGCTGATGCATATTAGAAACAGTAACACTAGTGATTTTACCTGAAGGGGTTGCTCAAGCTGGTTTAGACCAAAACGTCAATCAGCTATGATTGAGGTCTTTCAGTGTCCCCGTAATGTGCACAAAATCATAACAATATGTGTTAGCAGAGGTACATACACTAGCTGTATTTTTTTTTTAAAAAGAAAAAAGAATCAGAATACCATTATCTGTTCTAGTTTGGTTCTTAATAAGGCGGTATAAAAAGAACCATAGCCTTTTATGCAATTCTTATGAATATTGTTAGAATCAATTAGGGAGACATTGGGTATTGTGACTATGTAGCATTGATTTCTTCCTTGTTTAAATAAATGCATTTACTATTTAACACCCTATAACATTGGAGAATAATCAACTGAGAACATTCTTCCATTTCTCTCTTGTGTTCTACTTCACACGTGGTGTAAGGGCAAGGTTAGGGGTAGATGTTGTACAGTTACAGCAACTCTCTCTCGAGAAAGATTGTCGCCGTGCAATTTTTTTGGCGATCAGTACTATTTCAGTTGTTCCATATTTTTGTGAGTGCCGTGCAAACCAACACCACCATCAGGTCCCTCACCTCCCTGGGACAAAGACCCAGCAAGTTCCACTGGAGAAGGTGTCTCACGTATTTCACGTGCCAGAGAGAAGGAAGAGACAGTGAGATCTGAGTCAACAATGGGGAGTGTCTATTGGTCTATTAATAATTCAAATTCAAATAATATAGCTCGTCAGGTTAATGCCATTCACAATGGAGACCAATGGTGTAGGTAGATTCAAAAGCTTAGAGTTAAATAGGCTTTCGTCAATAATAACTTGCAATTCACATCAATATTCATCGTTCACCAAGAATCAATAGCAAACATCTAGCTATGAGTCTCGAAGAAACTTGAACTTAATTGGCAGTAAGCTGACTTGTCTGCCACAGGACATTCATAAGTTTCTCTTTGATGGTGTACCTATTATAATAATGTGATTCATTTGAACATTCTTCATTCTTGAAGTATGTGTAGTTGGTTCTTTGTGGTTGGTTCATGGCACTGTTCTTAACTGAGTGATGTCTGTTTACACAAGTTGATGTTTTCTGAATGCAAAACATGTTTATTCTTCTTCAAAATATTTGTCCTTTTTAATACTTGTGGGCTTTTCTTTTAGCATGTATCCTTGGAGTTGATAGTTGCACTTAATCATGCTCAATTGGATGATTTGCTTCTTTATGTTCTTAATATATTCTCCTGGCAAAAATGTTTTTGATATATAACCCTTCGTTTACATATAATAGCACGTATACATATGTCCTATTTAAAGAGGGGAAACTCATGCTCTTTCTCAGACACACATCCATTTATGAACCTCTTTAACACCATAATGAGTCTGTGACTTGCTCCACTCTTGTTCTTCTACCACTCTTAGCACCATATATCAGTTCTGCATGCCTCTGAGTGATGCCTTAATATTTAATATGTTAATATATGGGTATGTTTGAAGTGAACACTGCAACTCAGTTTGTTAGTAGGACTTTCAGAAAATTGAAATGTGTTCCTTCCTTATGTACAGGTATTCGCAGCAGAGTATTCTCTGATTTGCAAAATATCCAAGTACAGAAAGCCTTACATCAGCTTCATGGATGGCATAACAATGGGCTTTGGCATTGGTTTATCAGGTCATGGTATCTATAGGCTTATCACCGAGGTATTTCCCCCCCTTGTATGAGTACTGATTGTTGCAACTATGGTCTTATTTATACTCTTTATATTGTTTCAGAGGACTGTTCTAGCTATGCCAGAAAATGGAATCGGGTTGTTTCCAGATGTTGGATTTTCTTATATAGCTGCACATAGTCCTGGCGAAGGGGCAGTTGGTATGCATTCTCTCTTTCTGCTGGGGAAGTTGCATTAATGAAAGATTAATTAAAACGGACTTGAAGTTTTAGCAACACCTATTACTATCGGAAGGCTTTGCGGTAGGCGAAAAAATGCTTGTCTATTTGGAATGTGTGAAAACTCTCCTCTTTCCATCTCCCTTCTCAGCTCACCGGTCAATGAATTTTTCGATGAAGTCCCTTTTCAGCTTAGTTATGGATTGAAGAGTCTTTTATTTCTGGTGGCAAATCATTTGAATTAATAGATGTTACCGAGGTTTACGATAGAAGGTTTGTCCTTGTCGAATGCAGTAGAAGATTCACGAGCAAATCAAGATTGACGAGAGCAACTTGCAATGGTTCTGTGAAGCTTTGAAAGAAGCTTCGATTGGCACTGGAACAAATGCAGAAGATGGGGTAGGAAGATACATGCGTAGACATTCAGAGTTTTTCCAAACTATTACTACTATGGGCATTATGTGAGAATAGAAACTCTACCAGGTAAAAAATAAAATAAAAAATATGCAGTAATAATCCCAGAAGATGAATACGGTAGGGGATAGACCAGAACTTGCAGAGAAGATTCTAAGATATCTGGGAAGGCGTCAAATCCAATATTTCAGCTGGCGACAGACCAATCCAAGTGATACATTGAAGCTGCACAGACCATTGGATTGCCGACTGTATCCAAGGAATCCTGCTCATGAAGCACAAGGAGTACTAAAGAGGGAGTTTGGAAGTGAACATCTTTCAAAATGTCACAACCTAAGTCCCAACTGAGAGTTGATACAAAAATGGTTCGTTAGCAGATGACAGTTGACTGTTGGTCTCAAAGTCACTCCCGTTAATCACAATCATTTCTCGTTGGATCTCCCTTCGAGACAAGAATCAGTTAGAATCAAAGAAGGAGAGTGGTTTTGGAATGGTAGAAATTGTCTGTGGTGTGGTGGTCAAAATCAGAACAAAGATGGGTCAAAGCTTTTGGCATTCCTCTTCAAGCGTCATCTGTTAACAGTTTTAATACCATTGGAGATTAATGCAGTGGTAACCTTGGTATCAACGAGTATACAAAGGACTCTATTGGGCTCACTTCAGTGCTAGAATTTACTCTAGCGACCAGAGCTTCCAAATTTCAATTCTAAATGACAATCACATTAACTCAGATCAGCTGGGAGGAATGGCTCTGGCAAAATGGCAAAAGGGGGTCTGATGGAGCAGGCCCTCAATAGTCTCATCTCGTAGGAACACTTGCCCAGCTTGAATTCTAATATCGACCCACCTGTTAACCCGCTGGGTAATGCATGATCAAAGCACACAATTGGGATTTGGGGCCATATTTGAGACACAAATCATTACAGAAAGAAGGCACAAAAAGAAAGGCCCAATTGAAGGTGGGCAGTTTAATAAAATAGAAATTAGTCTAGAGGGCTGTCGGTCGGTCATAAACCAGACTCAAATGCTAACATATTTAGTATATTACAACTGAATTCTGCACCAATTCAATTTGACGAGCCTCAGATTCACTAACACAGCACCTCCCCAATCTTCTCTCTGGACAAAGTTTAGGAGTTTGTCCCTCAGATGCTAATGACGAAAAAGACCCAGCAGAGGATATCCCTCTATTACCTCGTCAACCTTCGCTGCATATGGATATGGATTTGGCCCCGATAAACACCTCAGATACTGAATTCTCCTCTCAAACTATTGGTGCAGCTTTACCATTAACATGGTATTAGGGGGCTCTAGCATGCAAATCACAGACAGGTCAACAGTAATAGAGTATAGTTCAAAGTGGGCTAGGATTACTAAGGGGAAGGCATGCAAATACATTCGGGATTAACATGCAAACCTGGGAAAGAGGGGAAAAACAAATGAAAAGACTAATTTGTGGAGTCAACCACGATCACAAGGGTGGGTTCAGATAAATGGAATCAGGGGTAGGCATTACAATTTTTTTTATTTTTTTTGGAGATTAAACACTAGACAAACTGTAGATCGATGGGTAGGAAGTCAGTGACTCAAATGCTATAAAGAAGAAATCATCACTCCATATAAACAACTCTATTCTCAATCTGAAACATGGAGACACAACTTTACCATCTAGAATCAGACCATAATCACAGATGAGGAAAAATCATGATTGGAGAGGCCTTTTGAAGAGCAGGAGGTGCTTCACATTATCAGATTATGTGCAAATGACAAAGCCCCTGGTCCTGATGGTTATTCAATGGGATTTCTCAGTGCTTGCCGTTACTTTTTGAAGGTGGATATTCTCAAGACTGGCAAATTTTCACTCTCATGCTTATTTTGAGAGAAGTCTGATTAGCAGTATTTACAAGATTATCTCTAAGACTCTAGCTGAAAGAATGAAAAGGTTGATCGAGAAGATAGTAAACAAACACCAATGCCTTCATAAGGGTAGACAAATTATTGATGCTTCCCTTATTGCAAAGGAATGTGTTGATGCTAGGTAGAAGGAGAAATCTGGAGTCCTTTGTAAACTAGACATTGAGAAATCTTTTAATCATATCAACTCAAAGTATTTGATCAATATTACGAGGGTCGCGGGTTTTAGGGACAAATGCCGTAAATGCATTTATTTTGCATCAATACAATGAAGTTTTCTGTTCTTTTTTTTTATTAGGTAAAAGTATTTTCATTAATAAACATGACCAAAACGGCCGTATACAAAAACTATACCAAATGATCAAGCCTCTACAAAATATGATACTCTACAAACTCCACCCAATCCTCTATACAACAAGGAACTTTCCATTGACACCTGTTGAATTGTGTGACCATAAACTTAAGCTGTTAGAAAGAACACACTTTTATAGTTAATTGTATTCTCAACATGCCCTCTCATGTGCGGCCTAATTCTTTTTGTGGGCCAAGCATGTGGAAATTCTTTTTAATTTGGGTGGCAGTGAGATTTGATCCTAGGACCTTTGCTTGCTTTGATACCATGTTGAAGTGTGTGACCATCTCATCTAAAAGCTTAAGCTTTTACAGAGAGTTATATTCCTAGCACGCTCCCTCACGTGCGGGCCTGATTCTTTTTTCATGGGCGAAGCACGTGGAAATTCTTTTTTGGTAAGTGAGATTCGATCCCAAGACATTTGCTTGCTCTGATACCATGTTGAAGTGTGAGCATCTTATCTAAAAGCTTAATCTTGTTAGAGAGGCACACTTTTATTAGTTAATTGTATTCTCAACAACACCAAAAGACTAAGGGAGTGGAGACTACTTCTCAACTGCAAGAAACTTGACTCTACACCTTCAAAAGCTCTCCTATTTCTCTCTCCAAACTACCAACATTTAAGCAATCAGAACCACATTCCAAGCCCTTCATTTTCTCCTCCTTTTCATGTTCTTCCAACTAAGCATCAAATCTTTCACAGTTCTTGGCATTACCCAAGGAGTGTTGAACTATCCAAAAACATATTCCACCATAATCTCATGGACAATCTATAATGTAGAAGAAGGTGATACACGTCCTCGCCCGTCTCTTTGTTCCTGTAGCACCAACTAATGCAGCCATCCTTCCACTTTCTGAGATTTTTCGCTATCGAAATCACTCTTCTAGTTGCTAGCGAAGTAAAAAAAAACACACCTTCCTCGTCACACTTGGAGCCCATATTGCATTACGAGGGAATTTAACCTTCTCTCTAACCAAAAGTCTCATAAAAAGATCGCACATAGAACACTCCATTACTTCCAAGGCCCCACCACCACACATCAAGATTATCCACCGGATTGACTTGCCTATGAAGTTGATCTATCAAACTTTAAAACTCACTCACTTCTCAATCTTGAAAATCCCTTCTAAATCCCAAATCCCAAAAAGTCTCTCCACCTTGTGATCTCCTAATTTGTTGAATTGTCATTCTCTTTGGCAAGATATTCTATACAAACTCTGGAATTCATCTTTCGAAATTATGTTCCCACACCGTTATTTCCTCAAAATACACTCTCCTCCCATCTCCGACCTAGAATGAGATACTTTCCACGAAATAATCCCCTACCTTCATAATATTTCTCCACAAACCACCCAAAATGCAAAACAATATCTCTAGTTTTCCAACCCTCTTCTGTAATCCCATATTTATTACCTATCAATCCCCTCCATAGAGCTTGTACCTCCACCCGAAACTTCCATATCCATTTGCCGAATAAAGCTTTATGAAAGACTACTAAATCGTTAATTTCCCCATCCTCCCCAATTTTTAGGAGATGTGACAACCTCCCACCGCATCAAATGAAACTTCCTTGCCTTGTCCGCATCCCATAGGAAATCTCTTTAAATTTCCAACTTTGCAATGATTGAAGTTTGAGCAAGAAACAAGGACAAGTAGTAAGTGGGAATGCTAGAAAGTGTGCTCTTAATAAGCAATTCCTTCCCACCCTTGGACAAATATCTTTTCTGCCTTTTTGCTAATTTCTTCTTCACCCTCTAAATAGCTGGATTCCACATAGTGCCATCCTTGTTTGAAGGACCTAACAGTACTACAAGGTATGTAGTCGGAAGACTCCCAACCTTACAATTCAAAACTTGAGCAAGTAATCCAATATAATTCACCTCCCCAACAGAAAATATCTCATACTTCCTCAAATTAATTTGAAGTCTTGACACCGCCTGAAACCAAGTGAGGATTTGGCCTAAATAATCTGGTTGGGTCTCAATTGCATCACAAAAAACCAAGGTTTTATCCACGAACAACAAATGAGACATTGATATTATCACTTCACCCCTAACCGCCGCATTGAAACTAACCCCCAACACAACTCTATCTATCATCTTGCACAGAGCTTCCATAACTAAAATGAACAACATTGGTGATAGAAAGTCCCCTATCTCAAACCCCTCGAGCTCCCAAAAAATCCTCCCCTTCTCTCAAATTCCATTTGAAGCATAATGGAATCTAAGAATTTTCAATTCAGATGATCATATGCCTTTTCAAGATCAAATTTGCACAACACATCTGGTACTCCCTAGTTTCTCCTTGAATCCCTCACTTCGTTTGCCACCAATGTTACATCCAGAATATGTCTGCCCTCCACAAAAGCATTTTGTGAAGTAGAAACAGGCTCATCCAGCACCTTCTTAAGTCTAATAAAAAGCACCTTAGAAAAAATCTTATAAATACTTTCCACTAGACTAATAGGACTAATCCTTCAGGCACATAGCTCCCTTCCGCTTAGGATGATGACAATGAACAAGGCATTCAAACTTTTTTCAAATTCACTACTATCTTGGAACTCAACAATAGAATCCACCACGTCGATATTTATTATATTCAAGCAATGATGAAAAAAAAGCCAAAGAGAAACCATCTAAGCTCGGAGCTGGCACCCGCACAACACGCCACCGATTTTTTCACGATTGTCCTCTCCAACCACTCGCCCTCCTCCCCTCTAATTTGACTGAACCCTAAGACCCCCATGGTAGGCCTCCACTCTGCTTCCTCTTTAATTTATTTTTTCATAATAATCTATAACTACCCCCTTTACTTCCTGTTTTCCTACATGACTCACCCCATTGACCTCTACTGATTGTATAAAGTTCCTCCTTCTGTTTGCTACTGTCACCCTGTAACAGAATTTTATATTAGTATCCCCCTCTTTCAACCATAATGCTCTCGACATTTGCCTCCAACTAACCTCTAGGGCCTAAGCCAAGTCAACTAACTAACTTTTTAGCCCTTCTTTCCTCTTTCTCCCTCTTTTATAACTCCATCCCCACTTCTATCCTCTCCAACTCCTCTAATTCGTTCATAATCTCTCTCATCTTCACCTCTGCACTCCCAAACACCTTTTTATTCCACACCCTTATATCTGCTTTAAGTAATTTCAACTTTTTGGCTAGCCTAAAAGAAGGCCTCCCCCTCCACTACATAACTAGTCCACCAACTAGCCACTCTATCCTGAAAATCTACCAAACTTAGCCACATTTGTCAGATCTAAAAGGAGATCTCGTTCGCCTTCCTCTACTGCCATCCAATAATATAGTTGAATGGTTCGATAACAAACGCGAAAGAGGAACCTGGATCACATTGGGTGCCATCTCCTCCCAAGAAGTAGACACAAGAATGACTGGCAACGGAACCGGGAGGTACCGGTACCGGTTCCGGTCCGTTACCGGTTCCGTCTCAGTTCCGGATAGTACCGGTTAGATCCGGAATTGTTCCGGTCCGGGAGGGGTAACGGGACGGAAACCGGGATTTACCGGTCCGTCCCGGTCCGGTTAGTCTCGGTTCCGGTCCGGTTTGTTCTTTTTTTTTTTTTTTTTTTTTAATCTGAAAATTTGAAATTATAGCCGTTGAGAGCCGTTGGGCAACGGGTTTTGGGCCCCACCAACGGCTATTTCACCCCCATAACCCCCCTTTACACCTCCCTACCCCCCAAACTTTTTTTAATACCCCAAACTTCTTAAAACTACATTTTCATTCTTTTTTTTAACTATAAATACCCCTAATCTTTCATTCTTTTCACTCACAAAAATATCTTCTACTCTCTCTAGTCTCTACTCTCTAATCTCTTATTCTCGTTTAATTTACGAATTTGATCTTTGGAAATTGGAGCTTCAAAATTCAACTTTCAATTTTTGCCTTCCGGTCATACACGTCTACTTTTTTAAGTAGACGTTTGGTACATTCGTTCCAACTCACTTTTCATTTAGTTATTTATTTGTTTACATTTAATTATTTATTTTGTGAGTAATTAATCTCTAGTCTCTACTTATTTAGTTGTTTATTTGTTTAAAACTTTGCTAATCATTTTCGTATTATATATAATTTACTCACTTTTTATATTTGAATATGGATTCCGGTAAAAACAATGTTGACAAGGGTAAAACAACCATAGTTGATT
>NW_006239063.1:1340294-1354246 GCF_000226075.1 Solanum tuberosum | reverse complement strand
AGTTTGAATTTAAATTTTCAAACTTTTAAAGGGTGAAATTTAAACTTTTATAGTTTTAAAGTTTGAATTTAAATTTTCAAACTTTTAAATTGTGAAATTTAAACTTTTATACTTTTAAAAGTTTGAAAGTTTGTATTTAAAACTTTAAAAGTATAAATTTTTAAGTGTAATGTTCCTAATTTTTTAATTTTAATAAAAAAATTATAATTTTAACGGTTGGACCCGGTTTCCGGTCCGGTCCGGTCCGTTACCGGTCCGGGACGGGTACACGGATTTTTTCCGGAATTACCGGTTCCGGTCCGTCCCGGTTCCGGTTCGGTTCCGGCCCGTGGTGCCCGGTTCCGTTCCGGTTCCGGAACGTCCCGGTCCGGTAGTCCCGTTACCGGTTCCGTTGCCACCCTTAGACACAAGAAATCCGTCTAATCTTGATCTGGATGAAGAGTCTTCCGATCTAGTCCAAGTGAAAAAGGAACTTGTTAAAGACAAATCAATAAGAAGAAGGTTATTTATAAACTCCAAAAACTCCTCCATGGCCCTAAACACCGGCCTACACCCAACCCTCTCTTCCGAAAATATAATGGTATTAAAAGCCCTCCTAACACCCAAGGAATATCCCATCTCCCCATACCAACACCTAACTCCTCGCAGAAACTCTCCTTTGAACTCTTCTCCACCGGTCCATGGACACCCTCGAACCCCTACTCCATTCTGTTATACATATTTTTGAACTGCATTCCTAACGTGAAAACTCCCTTATAAACCTTAACACACTCCACCTTCCTCTCATCCCAAAGAATGAGAATTCCTCCCACATTTCCATGGGCCGGGATGTAATCATATTTCACCCAACCTACCCCTTCACACTTCTAATAAAACTATTTGTCAAAATCTCCATTTTTGTTTGTTGAATACATATCACATCCGCTCCCCATTCCCTAAAGCATGCTTTAATGATGGCCCTTTGTTGGAGTCATTCATCCCCCTCACATTCTAACTAATATTTTTGCAATCCATCAAAGCACTATTATTTTCTCTCCCCTTTGGCCACTTCGCTACCCTCAATTTTTGTATACTCTTCCTTGATCCTCCTTTTGTACCACAATCTTCGCTCCCCCATTTTCCTTGCCCAAACTCCTTTCCTGTCCATCCTTACTCTCCTCTATTATCTCCTATTCAATGTCTCTCAGTAGTTCTAACACCATTGCTTCATTCGCCTCAAACGACACTCCCAAAAATTCCAGAAATTTCTCTCCCCACTCGTAAAGTTCCTTCCATCTTCAAGGCTAGCTAACGACATCACATGAGCTCCCTGAACTTCTGTACTGCTGCTGCCAGTTATAAAAGACCTTCTGGACAAGTATGAATGTGAAAAATCAACATCTCTCCCCATCAACAAATTGATTTTGGGACTGTTAGAAGTCCCATGAGACTTACCCATTCTATTTCTGGAAAAAGCTTGAGCATAAGACACCATTTTCATTTTCTGGCATGAAAATTAACATGTTCCAGTGCTGGCGGAGTCGCTGGAGCATCTTCAGCCTAGAAACACTCAGACCTGTATCTCCCTAAAGCGTTGAAGGCACCAGGGCCTTCGTTTGGATAATCCAAGCCCCTCTTTCCCTGAATTGACTTTTTTAGCCTTGCCAGAAGAGTAACTCTGGCCATCTGGCTTCTCTTTATCGGCAAATCCATTCATCTGCTGCTTTCCCAGCCCTGAAACAGAAGAAGAAAGTTTATTATTCGACTCACGGCTTGACTTCAAACCTCTTGACATCGTCCCCTTCAAGATCTGCTCTACCGCCAGTGTCGGAGCTTTGATTTCCCTGCTGGTTGGACCTCTCTGTGGCGTTGATCCAAACAGATCTGTGTTTTCCTGGCGGTTCAACCCCGGAGTCTTAGTGAACCGGTCCAATCTACTCTTCCAACCTATGTTGCTCGGACTCTGCCCCTGAGGGGTAGTGTTGTCTTTTTCTTTGCTAGTGTTAGAAGACCAGCAAGATGGTAGGGGTAGTGTTGGTATGGGGAGATGGGATATTTTTTGGCTAGTGTTCCCCGTACCAACACTTTCCTTTGAAAATGTAATGGTATTAAAATCTCCCTTAACACCCAAGGAATATCCCATCTCCCCATACTAACACCTAACTCCTTGCAGAAACTCTCCTTGGAACTCTTCTCCACCGGTCCATAGACACCCTCGAAACCCTGTCCATTCTACTTAATAATATATTCCTAACATGAAAACTCTCTTATAAACCTCCACACACTCCACCTATCTCTCATCCCAAAGAATGAGAATTCCTCTTGCATTTCCATGGGCCGGGATGTAGTCATATTTCACCCAACCTACCCCTTCACACACTTCTAATAATACTATGTTTTTCTGGCTCAACCACGTTGTTGACATCTACCCCTGAGGTCTAGTACAGGCCACGCTAGAGCCTCCTTGAATGACATGACTCCTGCTTCCCAGATTCTAGAGAGAAATAGGAGCTTCTCTCTCTAGACATCTTTAACAAGTTTTCTATTCTTATTACTGGATCTTCTGAAGGATTTTTCCAATCCAAAAGGGGATTAAGGCAAGGAGACCTCTTTTTTCCTTTTCATCATAGCCATGGATGAACTTATCAGTAACCAATGGTGATTTGACGAGACTCCTTTTCCAACTAGGACACTACATTATAATCTTTTTCCAAGTAGGACTCTATATACTAATCCTTTTTCAAGTAGGATTCCATATACTATATGAGAAAGTAGTCACCGGAATTATGTACCGTGCTACACAAATCAGATGTGAGAAAGTAGTCCCAAAAATTTGCATGGTACTATGGAAATTAAGTATGAGAGAGTAGTGATCGGAAAGATGCACGGTGCTACGCAAAATTAGATATGAAAAATAGTCATCGGAAAGATACACGGTGACCCAACTTTTGCTAACATAATCGTTGGCCAGACGGGCGACATATATGGGTAATAGCCGCCTGTCGGTAGCGGGAGCTCTTTAATTCTCTACCAAGATCGTAGAGGCTATGATACCATGTGAGGAATATATGAGAAGAATATTATTGAATTATCTACATTATTACATTGCGACCCTATTTATAGACACTACATTGGACTCATTTTCCAACTAAAACATTACAATGCAATCCTTTTTTATGTAGGATTCTAAATACTATTTCTATTCCTATTCCTATTCTAAGTAGTATTGTATATATAATTCTTGTTCTATTCGTATTCTAACAGTTCCAATTCATAAGCGGTACAGATCAATATTATGTTTTTTTTTTGGAGAAAAAAAGGGTAATGTATAAGGTGAATCCATTTCTACATCAGGTTCTTCCTAATCATCTTTTCCTTTTCAATACAAGTCAGTAATGACCTCTGTATTTTCTTTTGCTCTAGTAAAAGAAATAATATTTCAAGTGAGAACGTCCTATCTCATTTTTTCGGCTATATGAGTGGGTGGTTGTTAAGAGTAAGATGCTGAGAACTATTACATATGTGTCCATTATCCTGCAAGTGATATCTGTCCGTGCTCATTTCCCTAATTGCTTCCTTAAATTATTTTTTACAGGTTCTTATCTTGGACTGACTGGAAGTAGGATATCAACACCTGCTGATGCACTGTATTTTGGTTTGGGAAGTCACTATGTCCCTTCTGCAAATTTGGGTACACTGAGAGACACTTTCTTGGCAGCTACATTGTATGTCAGCATTTTCCTCTATTACAATATGAACCTCAAGATGTGACATGTGCAGATCCTTGGCCTTTAGTCTTTTCTTTCGTATTATTTATGCCGCTGGAATTTGATGATGATTTTGCATTAAAGTGTTGCAAGTATGTTAAAATTTTTCTATCATGACGAGGGATAGCCCAATGGAAGTGGCTTTCAAACCCCAATTGTGCGGTTAATGGTTTGAGCTACCAAGGGAGTAATAGGAAAAACCATTGTTGTTGGGTATGACTTCTTCTTTTTTTTGGAGGAGGGAAGGGGGGACGATTCCATATATTAAAAAATTATTGTCATTTCATTCATCTATGTTGTTTTTCACTCCATTGATCCTTCAAGATTTCAGAAATTGGGTAAAGTTCTTTGTCCCCTTGTCATTGGAAACTATTTTAATGTATTAGGTTGTTTGTAGTAGTTACTTAATGAGGGCCATCTGGTGTCCCATTGCAGATGCTCAAGATTAGTGATCCTTATTCCTTTGGATAAGTGTTCTTATTGTGTTGGTGCATGACATTTCAGTGGTATGTTTGAAGTTTAAAGATGTTCTATGACATTTATTTTGAAACAGTTCTCAGGATCCAGATGAAGAGATCAAAGAACTTCTGGCAAAATACAGTACTAACCCTGATTCAGAATCCCGTTTGAAGTCTCTTTTACCCAGAATCATTTCAACATTTGGTGGTAACAAGCCAGTCAAAAATATAATAGAGGAGCTTGAAAATCATCAGCAAAGTGCTGATACTTTGGGTATGGTTGCCCACTCAGCATTACATTCATAATGAATCAGATTCTTCCCAATTTATTTAATGTGTAAATCAATACTTGTGGGGCAAGATTTGTTTTTCATTTTTCATTTGTTATTCAACTCCTTGACAGTGGCAGAATGGGCCCAGGATGCTCTGCAAGGGCTAAGAAAGGGGGCTCCCTTTTCTCTCTGCCTCACCCAGCGGTACTTTTTTAGGGTTGCATCTGTATGTGGCAAAAATGAGAATAACTTGTCGAAGGTGAGCTTCCTTCATGTTGTGCTTTTATTTTATTCTTTCCATATTCTTCTTCTTTCTGAAAAAAAATCAAATCATGATTCTTTCGCTTTTCTTATATGTTTAAACTTTTCTGTTTCTTTCTGATATTCTACATGCAGCTCTCTGGTGTTATGCGAACTGAATATGGCATTGCTACAAGAGCTGCTGTGCGTGATGATTTTAGGGAAGGTGTGCGTGCTGTCTTAGTGGACAAGGATCAGGTTTGTTTCTTGTTTTGCAAGCCCATGATAGTGGAATGTGTTATAACTATGTGTGATTGCTTCTCAATCCTGGTAGTGCATTTTCTGATAGGGTGTTGCGTTAATTAATTTAAGGTAGAGATGAGGAGTCTTCTTCTTGTATTATTACTTGATGTTCCTTTGTGATAATTATTCATCATATTAAAAGAGTCTACTGTAGTATGAATGAAGATTTTCTAGGCGTATAGAATTGAAAAACGTTAAATGGGTTTGGTTTCTGCAGAAGCCAAGATGGAATCCATCCAGCTTGGAGGAAGTGAACCTCAATGAAGTGGAAGCTCTCTTTGAACCACTGAGCCCTGAAGTTGAGTTAAATGTTTGAGGTTTGCCAGCATAAGTTACGTCTTTCCAGCAGTTTGGATAAATAATGTATTCAGATATTATTTTCCATTTTCCAGCTATTGGAATTTTAAGTGAAAAAAATAGGAGACATCTATGCTTAAATAAAAAATACAAATCAATTTGACATACCTATTTGAATGATTACAAACTAAAAAAGAAATCCAATGTTCTTAATAAAAATACAAATGTTGAGTAAAAGAAAAACAATTGACAAACAAAAATTAATATGAATACAATTTTGCAACCTTCTTCTCCGACTTTCTCTTTCTTCTTTTTCTTCGTCTCTATGTTCCTTTTTTTTTTATTTTTTTTCACCAAACACAAATTCGAATCCATATTCACTTGTGCATTAGTAACCCTAGAAACAAAATTCAATATTATCAAATATGAATGTATAAAAAATCAAACAATATATGATGTGTGAATGCTAATGTAGATTACTACAATCTACTAAATCTCAAATATGAAAATAAAATCATGACGAATTTGAAATACATAAAAGAGGGAAATCTCACAAAATACTTTGTGAATATGAAATCAAACTCACAAAAAAATTGAACTATATTGTTTAAAAGACGAAAAATTTGAAATACAAAATATTTGGTGAATATGAAAACAAAATCACAAGGAATCTCACAAAATACTTGTTGACTTCGAATTTACATTTTTCAATGAGTGAGAAATCTTTTGAATTAATTGTGAGATTTCTTGAACAAAGTGTAGGAAATTAGTAAAGTTGATTTTCTTGAACAAGGAAAATGAGATAACAATGGTGAAAAAGGGAAGAGAGAGAAAGAAGTGATTTGGGGTAAAACCTAGAAAGAGAGGTAAGTGGGTAATGGGGGTATTTTATTTTTATTTTTTATCGTACAATGGAGTAAAAAAAAGGGTCCAATGTGGGCCTGATTTGACAAATAAAAGGAAAGAAAATTAATTATATTAGAATACAATTTATTTACTAAAATATTGACATATTGAAATTTTTAATAATTATTTTAAAGTGTAGATGTTTTTAATAATTATTTTAAGAATTGTGACTAGTTTGCTAATTTTCCCTAAGATGTTTCATGAGTCAATTTCAGTTACACATCAACTCTATTTTTAATGGATTGATTTGAAATGAATTGTGCTAATAAATGTGGGAATCAATAATCCACAAAATTTAAATTGAATGGGTTGGATTTGATTTTACCAGCCAACTCTAATAAGCAACCTATGAACTTCAACAACATTCCTTTTAACGTGCGTTGGCAGCTTTGTTTGATGAATGAATGCACTACTCCATTAACGAAACTTTACATACTAATGTTAATTGATGACAACATTACCAATGTGAATGAGAGCTAAAATGATCACCGCAAAACCAAAGGGAAGATGAAAGATTAAGTTCATAGATGAAGAATAGTCATTATTATTTACACTTTTCTCCTCTATTCATCTTTATCTCATTTTTTCAGGGTGGAAATCAATTATATCCAACTTTACTTTTAAAATTAAACTTCCTCCTCAACTTTGAGAAATAATCATTCTCTCCCTCTTTTGCCGAATTGACACTTTAAGTGTCTATCTTATCATTATATTATCAACCTTCATCTTCTTCTTCGTTTTTTTTTTATAAAAAACTTCTTTAATATCATAGTATTTTTGTTATTTAATTTATATAAAAAATATCCTATAAAAAGTGTATTTTCGTCCCTAAAAAATGAGAAATATTGATCGAGTATATAATTTTATGTCGTTCTATAATAAAATAGATGAACTAAATAATTTTTTTTTGTGAATTTTAACGAAATTTATAATGTGATAACCTTATAAACACATTCCGATGCAAGTAATACAAAATTAATTAATAAAAATAAAGATATATTTCATAACAATTTCTTAAAAGATTATCTATTCATAATGTAAATGAAATTTAAATTATAATTTTAACAAATATTTCATTAATGAAAATAAAAATTCATTTATCTACATAGATAATAGAGCATAAAAGATATACATAATACATAGAAATGACCTTGAACTTGACTTCAACTAGCATTTATGTACTTAAACTATAGGTGTGCATATGTAGACACTTAAACTTGTATAAAGTTGAACAAGTAAATACATTATTGGCTCTCTTGTCGGCCCTCATATCAATCAGTGCTCCTCATGTGTCTAATAATGGATGCCCTAAAATTATAGGCATCCTAGCATCAACATCAAAGTCAAGAATTATAAAATCAGCAAGAATCACAAACTTACCTAGTCTGATGAGCACATCCTCAACTATCTCATCCGGAGCAACATGAGACTTGTCTGCTAGTAATAATGCGATGTTGACCAGACGTCGCCCTTCTAAACCAAGTGTCTTGAACACCTATAGGGGCATTAAATTGATAGTTGCCCACAAACTACTTAGTGCATGTGAAACACCACTTTCACCATTTTGTATAGGGAGAATGAAGCTTCATTGATCCTCATTCTTTTTAGGAAGCTTGTTCAATACTCTCGAAACTCACCTCTCTATAAGTGTAACCATCTCACAATCTCCCAAGACACCTTTTGCATGCCTCCATCTGTCATAGATATTTTGCATATTTCATCATGTCTCTTAGGACATCAATCAACGGTATGTTTATATGCAGTTTCTTAAAGATATCGATGAACTTTTTAAAACTGGCCTTTTTTTTTCTTTTTTTAATTCTTGTGGGAAGGAAGAGGACACTTATTAACTGGTATTGGTTTGATTAAAGTGTGTTCCTCCTTACTCTTTTCTTTTAGAATCAACTCCTCTTTTTCTTCAAGAGTTTCAACTCTTTTATTTTCACCAGTCTTTTCAAATTTGTCATCCTCAACTTTCTTCATAAGTATTTGTGGAAGGGGAGGAGAACACTTTGGCCTAGACATAGGTAACACTAGAGTTTCTTTCTCATTGTTTTTTATTTTCTAAGATCAACTTCTCATTCTTATGCTTCAACTTTCTTCATCAGCCTTTGTGGAAATGGGGGAGGACACATTTCCCCATGCATATGTATCACTTTTTGTGGTATATGATCTATCATCACCTAATCATCAAACACTCAACCACTTCGAATTACAGTAGTCATGCAATGGCTAACATCACCTCTTTTAGCCTTCAAATTTGCCATAATATCACTCGAAAGAGTGCCCATTTCCATTTGGTTCATTGAGGTAGACATCTGTCTTAGGTGAGATTCAGTATGTTAATTGAGGTGAAGTGGGAGTGCACTACTTGTCCTATGGTAGCAATGTCACTGTGTAGTTGTTGCATGCCACTCTTTGTAGATTCAACTTTCTTGAGCGTACGAGTTAGCATCTCTTGTATTTTGGTCATGGGGTCACTTATGGATGATTGCTTTATGTTCTAGTGACCACCTTGGGGTGGGACATATGGATTTGTGCTTCTGTGGTTGAAACCTTGATCCCGAATCCCTTGGTTCCTATCTCTCCAATCTATATGTTACTTTCTATTTCAACTTTGATTCCCTTGACCTTGATGCTAAGGTCTCTGTTTGGAATCATGGTAGTTTAGACGAGAACCCTTAGAATGATTATTTACATAATGAACCTCCTCTTCATAAATCTTGAAATATTTCTCATTTCTGTACCCCTTGATCATTAGAAGCCATATCATTTACCTTGTGCGTTGGGGAACCCAAAAAATGCTTGGTTAATATCTCCATGTGTGTCATCAATTGTGTCATATTTTCCTCTTCGACCTCTTCTCTTAGTATGTTTTTGTAACACCCCATATTCGAAAAAGGTAAATACCACACTTGGTGAGCTCTAGGTGCCAACCCATGAGGGCCACCCATGGCCCGTGGATGGGCTCCCCCAAAGTGACCAGGAAGGCCAGAACCACGGCCTGACCAACGGACCGTTGGTCAGACCATGGTCCGTGGTTCGCTGGCCTAGCAGACTGGTTCTGACCACCATCGACGGTCTGTCGTCCTGACCACAGTCCGTTAGTGGGGTCTCGTGGGTCACTGATTGACTATTATTTTTAGGGGCACAAGGGTCTTTTTTGGTTTTAATTAAATAAAAGTGAGGTCATTTTCCCCAAGTTTAAGACCCCTATATAAGTTATTTTAACCCCTAAATTCACTCATCCACATCATTCTCTCAAACTCACCAAAAGAATTGGGTTCCTCTCCAAAATATTTCTCTCTCTAGAACTTGAAGAAGAAGAAAGAGTTCAAGCGAGGATCAAGGTAAACTCTCAAATCCTCAAGCATTTGTGGGATTTTTAATCAAGGTATGATGACTTTTAATCCATGGATTCCTTCCATCCATGGAGTCCCTATGTTTTCACCGATTAAGAAGATGAAATCCCCAATTTGAGTTAGGGTTTCTTCAATGTTGTGGGTATTGATGAATTTTGATCCAATTGAGTGGATTATGATTGTTTATGATTGAATTAATAGTGATACATGTTTTAAGAATGAAATTGCATGTACCCATGCCTAACCCATGTCTAGAAAGATGAAATTGATGTAAATGGGTTTTATGCCATGAAAGGATAATTTGTGGGTTTAGATGTATTCAATCTAGGATTTATGAGATACATTAGAATTGAGGCTTATATGATGAATCATGATTAGTAGTGCTTGAGATTGAGACTATATGATGAAGTATGCTTAGAATTGCTTGAGAGTGAAGCATATATATATAGATTGTTGAGAGTAAAGCTTATAGGATGATTTGTGATTAGGATTGCTTTGAGATTGGAGCTTATGAGATGATTATGATGTTGAATATCTTTGAGAGTGAAGCATATAGAATGACTAAGAGATATAGTGCTTTGAGAGTAAAGATTATGTTATGAATTGTTGATTATTGATGTAATTGTTATGGAAGAGATAGTTCCCACAAGAATTAATTATGTTATGAATGTGAAAGGATTTCTCACATTGAATGATTCTAGGTTGAAAGGATTGCTCACCTCAAATAAATCTAGACTAAAATGCTAAGAAATAGATGAGGCAAGAGGCGAATACCCATGACCTCTAATTGAGAAAAATCGTAAATATGTATTAATATGAGATTTTCTTGTATGATGAATAATTAGTTTGGATTGTTGCTTGAGTTTTCTTCGTTGATATGTATGACTAGAGGTGGATGACTCAAGTCTTGACTAAGGATAAGATGAGGTCACTTCAAGAAGTGTTCCTCCTATATTGATATGTTTTGATGATTTATGTGCATTAATTATACTTATGACTTATATTGTCTAACGCTTATGTTTATGTTGGCTATCATATTTAGTACATGTTTGTACTAACACATACTCTTGCCTACATTTCTTATCCAAATGTAGGGTCCGACGATATCGACTCTCATTCTTGTGGCTAGGATCATAGTAGAAGCGTGGATTAAAGATTAGTGAGTCCTCATAACATTCGAGGATATAGCCACCATTTCTCTTATGTTCTTTCATTTTATGTTTTGAACTATTGTATGGGTTGTGTCCCAAGGATATTCATGTTTTAGATGGTCTGAGACAAAGTGTATTAGACTTCTGCTTCATTTTATAAAGACTTTGATTATGTTGAAAATGTTTTAAATTTCTGCTCATTTCTATTATCTTATTCTATGAAAGCTAAGTGGCTTATATAAGGCCTCTCGGGGTCTTGTATGCCATGTTACATCTAGAGGGTACCCCTGGATCGTGACAAACTTTGCATCAGAGCACAATGTTTAGAATGGTTCTAGGATGTCTCAAAACCAATCTAGTAGTCTTGTTCATAAGTCTGAAGCGTGCCATATTTATGAATGAGAGGCTATTAGATACTTAAGAAACTTCACTTCTTCATTTCTCTAAGTCGTGCGATAGAGCTTAACTCTATAAGGTCTTTCTCCTAATCCTTATCCAATGGTCTTTAGGATATGACTACTACAAGGGCAAATTCTAGAAGGAATGAGGAAGACAGTGTGGTTCAAGAAGCTCCTCCTCAAGCTCCTCAAGATCCGATCGACCCTTTGGCCGAGAATGTGACTAATGCGGAGTTTAGGATGAGTTTTCAAGTGTTGCCTCAAGCCGTGACGGCCCAAGCCAATAGAGAGATTGTAGACCCCGTGAACTCAAATGTGGGTACGGCGACATCTAAAGTGAGGGACTTCACTAGGATGAATCCACCGAAATTCTATTGGTCAAAGGTTGAGGAAGATCCTCAAGAGTTCATAATGAGGTCTATAAAGTGTTGAACATTATGGGAGTGACTTCGGTAGAAAAGGCGGAGTTGGTCGCTTATCAACTTAAGGGGGTTGCTCAGATTTGTTTCAACCAATGGAAAGAAGGAAGATCGGTAAATGTGGGTCCCATAGAGTGGGAAAGGTTTAAAAATGCTTTTCTTGATAGGTTCTTCCCTCTAGAGATGAGAGATGCTAAGGTGCTTGAGTTCATTAACCTTCGGCAAGGTAGTATGAGTGTTAAGGACTATGCTTTGAGGTTTACTCAATTGTGTAAGTATGCTTCTTCTATAGTGGCCGACCCTAGATTAAGAATGAGTAAGTTCATTTTGGGAGTGTCCAATTTAGAGGTGAAAGAATGTTGTACGACTTTGCTTGTCCATGACATGGATATTTCTCATTTTATGGTCTATTCCCAACAAATTAAAGAGAAAAAACTTAAGGAAAGATCTAGGGAGAACAAGAGGTCTAGAACGGATGATGGTAATTTCCCTTATGCTAGGTCCGATGAACATGGTCGTTCTAGAATCGATAAAGGTTTTCCAAGAAAGGTTCTTCTAAGGCTCCAAGGTTCAACCAAGAGAGGGTGTCTAACCCTAAGCCTCAAGGAGGTAGTAATGGGCCTTCGTTTCCAGATTGTGGTAAGTGTGGAAGAAAGCATGCGGGCGAATGTCTAGCAGGTTCCAATGTTTGTTTTGGTTGTGGTAAGATGGATTACAAGACAATACATTGTACTTTAGTTGCTAAGAATGAGGGAGATAGTCGTTGTAGGCCTCAACCTTATCCTTCAACTGGTCAAAGTGGTTCGGGTTCCAATTATTCTCCTAAGCAAAACCGATTCTATGCACTTCAGACTAGGGGTGAACAAGGGTTTGCTCCCGATGTGGTTACCGGTATGTTGAAAGCCTTTTCAATTAGATGTTTATGCTTTGCTAGATTATGATGTCATCCTTGGAATGGATTGGTTGCACTCATATCATGCTTCTATTGATTGTACAACCCGTGTAGTCAAATTATTTTTAGTTCACGAATGATCCTATCCGAGAGTGGAAGGGGAAAAGTCTATGCTAAAAGTTTGGGTTATTTCTTGCCTTAAGGTTAAGAAGATGTCTTTTAAGGGTTGCGTGTATCACCAAGTTAGAGAGATGAATATAGATTTCTAAGTGTTGACCTACTACAAAGAGCTAGTTATCATTCTAAAATTGACCTGAAGTCAGGTTAGCACCAAATGACGATGAAAGAAGATGATGTTTCGAAGCCGTGTTTTAGAACTCGATATGGTCATTATGAGTTTGTGGTAATGTCGTTTGGTTAGTAGACCCCACCAAAGGTGGTGCTATGGGGTAAAATGGTTCCGAATCATCCTTTATGACAACTCTGAAAGTTAAGCAATGTCTTAATCCGACCTTAGTAGAATTGAAAGACACGGTGCTTAGAAAGTCCATTGAGGCTTCCTCCCGAGGGAGATGGTGTGCTTAGATATAAAGGTTGTTGTGAGTTCCTAATGTTAATGATTTTGGGAGTTGATGTAAGTTCTTCTTACGAGGAAGTTTTGGTAGACATGTTAAATCGGCAAGTTAAGAAGTTAAGAATCAAGGAAGTTTCTTCCATGAGAGTATAGTAAAGGAATCTTTTAGTTCAGGGTGCTACTTGGGAGGCCGAGGCCGATATAATATCCCGATATCCCTATCTTTTTCCTTCTACCCTACTGAGGAGTCCACAAATTGGACTCATTTAGGGCTTTATTTTGATAAGAATAGTGTCCTCGAATGCTTATTTTGTCTTAATATCTGATGAAAACTCTTAAGTTTTAGGTATTTGAAGTTTTAGTGAAAGCATGGACACTTAGGCGCAAAAAGGAATGAAAAGGCTGAAAAAAATGAAGAAGTTGAAGCCCGAGCATCGCCAAGCGCATTTGGCGATTCGCCGAAGGGATTTACTCTGCCCTTTGTTCCAGTACGCGAAGCCCTGAAGGAGAAGGGTCAAAAAGGCGATGAAAAGAGCAGTCGACGCTTCGCTGAATAGTTTCGCGAAACAGTACTATACCTCCCAATGGTCCAGAATGTGAAGATACTGAAGGCAAGCACAAAACGGTGATGAGACAGACGAAGGGCGAGTCGCCGAAGTCATTCGGCGATATCGACTAACTTCGCTGAAAGATTCGCCAACGCTATTTTCTGAAGTCTATAAATATTGAACTTGTTATTAATTTTTAGGGAGTGAAACTTTTATTTTTAATTTCCAGAATAGAATAGTACTTTTTAGATATTTTCTCTCAAGTTTGGAGAGGGTTTCGTGGAGACTTGAAGAAAGGAGTTCTTCTTCCCCAAGTTGGAAGTGGGTCTTCTCCATTCTTCTTCCTTTGCTTAAATCAAGGTTTAATTTCTTATACCCATTTGATT
>NW_006239063.1:1334816-1339779 GCF_000226075.1 Solanum tuberosum | reverse complement strand
TCTTGTTAATTTTTGCTGCTTTTACTACTTGTAACAAAACCCCAAAATTGATATTTGACACTTTCATGTCACCCCCGTTATTTACTACATTTTTGTTCGTTAATGTCTTTAGCTACGACTAATTAGAGCTAAATTTTATTTTTCTATCAATTCTCAAAACCACTACCTTGGGACATGACCCCAACCTTTAGTTGGGTTACTATACTATCGACGATCGTAGACACTCATACCGTAGGTTAGTGTCGTTGGTCACGGTAAGCATCACCTAGCTCGAGCTAATGAGTTCCTCATAGTTTACTCCTTGTTTGAAGTCACGTGTGTTTAGATGTTCCCATGATTTCCTTATGTTATGCATGTTCATGAAAATTTGTGTTTTGAAAAAAAAAAGTTTATATGATTGATTTTCCTCATGTTGTAGTGCATTGAGTATGAGTTGCCTATAGACTCCATGACATGAATTGATAAACATGCTTTAGATATGCTTTTTGAGATTGAATTGCATATAAGCTCTATGAGATTGTGTTGAGCATGCTTTTAGCTTGGAGAAGGTAGTTCCTCCTTGTGAATGAGTAATGCAGAAAATTCATGCATATTGGGTTGCTAGATGTAGTTCCTACTTCCTTATGATGCATTTGAGTATGTTGAGCTTGGAGTTGATGTTTCCTCCTTATATATGTGCATTGCATGCATAATGGGCTGATAGAGTAGTTTCACCCCTCTTACGATGTTTCGATAACGTTCTAGTTTGGAGTCGATGGTTCCTCTTTAGTTATACGCATTTAAATGAAGTTGAATTTTAGGTTGGGTTGTTAGCTCCTCTCCTACTCTTTTTGAACCAATTTGAATCTCATTCGAGGACGAATGATCCCAAGGGGGAGCTATTGTAACACCCCATATCCGGAAAAGGGTAAATAACACTCTTGGTGAGCTGTAGGTGCCAACCCACGAAGGCCACCCGCGGCCCGTGGACAGGACTACGGACCGTAGGAGTGGTCCGTGGAAGGGCTCCCCAAAAGTGATCAGGAAGGCCAGAACCACGGCCTGACCAACAGACCGTTTGTTAGACCACATTCTGTGGTTAGGGCCTGTGGTTCGATGGCCCAGAAGACAAGTTTCTGAGCACCATCGGTGGTCGTGCATGACGGTTTGTCATCCTGACCACGGAGTGGGGTCTCGTGGGTCACTGATTGGCAGTTATTTTTAGGGGCACAAAGGTCTTTTCCGATTTTAATTAAATCAAAGTGAGGTCATTTTACTCAAGTCTAGGACCCGTATATAAGTTATTTTAACCCCTAAATTCACTCATTCTCTCAAACTCACCAAAACAATTGGGTTCCTCTGCAAAATATTTCTCTCTCTAGAACTTGGAGAAGAAGAAAGAGTTCAAGTTAGGATCAAGGTCAAGTCTCCAATCCTCAAGCATTTGTGGGCATTGTAATCAAGGTATGATAGCTTTTCATCCATGGATTCCTTCCATCCATGAATTTCTTCCATCCATGGAGTCCCTATGTTTTCTCCAATTGAGAAGATGAAATCACTAATTTGAGTGAGGGTTTCTTCCAATGTTGTGGGTATTGATGAATGTTGATCTAATTAAGTGGACTATGATTGTTTATGATTGAATTGACAGTAATACATGTTTTTAGAATGAAATTACATGTACCCATGCCTAACCCATGTCTAAAAAGATGAAATTGATGTAAATGAGTTTTATGCCATGATAGGATAATTTGTGGGTTTAGATGTATTCAATCTAGGATTGATGAGATACATTAGAATTGAAGCTTATATGATGAATCATGATTAATAGTGCTTGGTATTGAGGCTATATGATGAAGTATGATTAGAATTGCTTAAGAGTGAGGCATATAGACATAGATTGTTGAGAGTAAAGCTTATAGGATGATTTATGATTAGTATTGCTTTGAGATTGGAGCTTATGAGATGATTATGATGTTGAATTGCTTTGAGAGTGAAGCATATAGAATATCTAAGATATATAGTGTTTAGAGAGTAAAGCTTATGTTATGAATTGTTGATTATTGATGTAATTGTTGTGGAAGAGATAGTTCCCACATGAATTGCTTATGTTATGACTGTGAAAGGATTTCTCACATTGAATGATTCTAGGTTGAAAGGATTGCTCACCTAAAATGAGTGTAGACTAAAATGCTAAGAAATAGATGTGGCAAGAGGCGAATACCCATGACCTCAAATTGAGAAGGATATGAGGCGATTCCCCATATTCTATAGAGGAGAGTAAGAGGAGACTACCCTTATTCCCTAATGTTGGACATGGAGACGAATACCCATGATCCCTTATTGAAAGATGTGAAGGCGAATACCTGTATGTTATATTGAAAGATATGTAGGCGAATACACACATCTTATAATGAAATGATGTGGAGGCGAATACCCGTGTCATATGATAATTGGGCATGGAGGTGAATACCTATGATCCCATAAGTTGGACATGGAGGCGAATACTCGTGACCATATAAGCAAGGGAAGAGGCGACTACCCATTAGACTTTATATAAGGCAAGATGCGACTACCCATGAGCCTTTATGAGAAGGCAAGGAGGTGATTTCCTCATGTCTATAAAAGATAAGCTGAAGATGAGAATCGTAAATGATGAGCTTGAAGGATGGCCTAAGGTGGCCTACTATGATGAGTAAGACTAGTGGAGGATTACACATGTCTTGGTTAAGTATGCTTTGAGATTACTTCAAGAAAGTATCGTAAGTATGTTTTAATATGAGATTTTCTTGTATGATGAATGATTAGCTTGGATTGTTGGTAGAGTTGCTTTCCTTGATATGTATAACTAGAGGTGGATGACCCAAGTCTTGACTAAGGATTAGTTGAGGTCACTTCAAGAAGTTTTCCTCCTATATTGATATGTTATGATGATTTATGTGCATTAATTTTTCTTATGACTTATATTGTCTAACCCTTGTGTTTATGTTGGCTATCATATTTAGTACAGGTTTGTACTAACACATACTCTTGCCTAAATTTCTTATCCAAATATAGGGTCCGGCGATATCGACTCCCATCTCCGTGGCTAGGATCATAGTAGAAGCGTGGATTGAAGATTAGTGAGTCCTCATAGCATTCGAGGATATAGCCACCATTTCTCTTATGATTTTTCATTTTATGTTTTGAACTATTGTATCGGAAGTGTCCCAAGGATATTCATGTTTTAGGTGGTTTGAGACAAAGTGTGTTAGACTTCTGCTTCGTTTTATAAAGACTTTGATTATGTTGAAAATATTTAGATTTCTGCTCATTTCTATTATCTTATGTTATGAAAGCTAAGTGGTTTATATGAGGCCTTTCGGGGTCTTGTATGCCATGTTACGTCTAGGGGGTACCCCTGGGTCGTGACAAACTTGGTATCAGAGCACAAGGTTTAGAATGGTTCTAGGATGTCTCAAAACCACGTCTAGTATAGTCTTGTTCGTAAGTGTGAAATGCACCATATTTATGGATGAGAGGCTATTAGATGCTTATGAAACTTCACTTCTTCATTTCTCGAAGTCATGCAGTAGAGTTTAACTCTATAAGGTTTTTCTCCTAATCCTTACCCGATGGCATTCAAGATATGACTAATACAAGGGAAAATGCTAGAAGGAATGAGGAAGATAATGTGGATAGAGAAGCTCCTCCTCAAGTTCCTTAAGCTCCGGTCGGCCCTTTGACCGAGAACGTGACTAATCTAGAGTTTAGGATAGTTTTTCAAGTGTTGGCTCCAGCCGTGACGGCCCAAGCCAATAGAGAGGTTGTAGTCCCCGTGAACTCATATGTGGGTACAAGACATTTAGAGTGAGGGACTTCACTAGGATGAATCCTTCGGAATTCTATGGGTCAAAGGTTGAGAAAGATTTTCAAGAGTTCATAATGAGGTATCTTACATGTTGGACATTATGGGAGTGACTTCGGTAGAAAAGACGGATTTAGCTGCTTATCAACTTAAATGGGTTGCTCAGATTTGGTTCAACCAATTAAAAGAAGCAAGACCGGTAGAGGCGGGTCCCATAGAGTGGGAAAGGTTAAAAAATACTTTTATTGATAGGTTCTTCCCTCTAGAGATGAGAGAGGCTAAGGTGCTTGAGGTCATTAAACTTCGGCAAGGTAGTATGAGTGTTAAGGAATATGCTTTGAAGTTTACTCAATTGTCTAAGTATGCTCCTTCTATAGTGGCCGACCCCAGGTCAAGAATGAGTAAGTTCGTTCTGGGAATGTCCGATTTAGTGGTGAAAGAATGTCGTACGGCTATGCTTGTCTATGACATGGGTATTTCTCGTTTTATGGTCCATGCCCAACAAATTGAAGAGGAGAACTTAAGGAAAGATCTAGGGAGAACAAGAGGTCTAGAACTGTTGATGATAATTTCTCTTATGCTAGCTGTAATGGATATGGTGATGCTTATCGTGACTAACGACACTAACCTACGGTTCGAGTGTCTACGATCGTCGATAATATAGTAACCCAACTGAGGGTTAGGGTCGTGTCCCAAGGGAGTGGTAGTGAAAATAGTAGTTAGGCTAGAATTTTGTTCTAGTTAGCTGTAGTTTGAGAAATTATCGAATAAAAACAAAGTAAATTCAAGTGGGTGACACCAAAGTGTCAAATATCGAATGGGTTTTTGTCACAAATAGCTAAAACAACAAAAATAAAGAGAAAATCAAGTATGGGGAGAAGTTCCTGGGGTGTGACTGCAATATTTATTGATAAAATCGTTGGGTACATGCTTTCGATAGGAAATTTGCAAGATAATAGTGACTAGGCTAAGCTTTAGATGAAATAAGTTCCCTCTCGGGCAACTTACCCCGTTTCAAATGGGTTCCTCTCGGACACCCATTTGCCGCATGAAGGCCAGCCTACGCCTTACCCCACTCACTCTCTCGACCTAAGTGTTAGGATATGGGACTAGGGCTCACCCTCTCGGACTGAACCT
>NW_006239063.1:1334227-1334480 GCF_000226075.1 Solanum tuberosum | reverse complement strand
AAAATGATAATAAAATCAAATGGGTATAAGAAATTAAACCTTGATTTCAGCAAAGGAAGAAGAGTGGAGAAGACCCACTTCCAACTTGTGGAAGATGAACTTCTTTCTTCAAGTCTTCCAAAACCCTCTCCCAACTTGAGAGAAAATACAAGAAAGATAATATTCTAAAGTAAATATTACAATAATGTCCAGATCTCTAAAAATAATAACTAAGGCTAGTATTTATAGTTTTCAGATTTAGTGCTGCGGCGGA
>NW_006239063.1:1301184-1334203 GCF_000226075.1 Solanum tuberosum | reverse complement strand
GGCGATTCGCCCATCATCTGGTTCATCGCCCTCTATGCTCGCCTACAACACCTCTGCGTCCTGGACCATTGGGCGATATTGTACTACTTCGCGGAACTGTTCAGCGACCTGCCGACTGCTTCTTTTTACCGCCGATTTGATCCTCTTCCCTTCAGGGCTCCGCGTACTGGAACAAAGGGCTAAGTACATCCCTTCGGCGATTCGCCAAGTGTGCTTGGCGATGCTCAGGTTTCAGTTTCTTCGTTCTTTTCAGCCTTTTTGTTCCTTTTTGCACCTAAGTGTCCATGCTTCCACTCAAACTTCAAATACCTGAAACTTAAGAGTTTTTATCAGATATTGGGATAAAAGAAGTATTTGAGGACACTAATTCTATTAAAATATGGCCCTAAATGAGTCCAAATTTGTGGACTCATCAACACCCCCAACTTAAACTTTTTGCTTGTCCTCAAGTAAAACTCAAGTTCAGCAGTTCAAATAGGATGTCTTAAATAGTGCTACACAATACTCAATCATGAACATACATAACAAGGCTCAAACTACTCATGCAAAGATCAATTCTGTACTCAAAGATTCAAGTTGTGACACACCATTACCAAAGATTCTCATGCTCACAATACTTGCTTCAAATGCAAGTTCAATCTCAACAATAGTATCTAAATGCCCTCACACAAAGAATGATTCCATATTCACACACAAAAGTTTAATCATTTAAAGCTCAGGAATCAGATGCAACGCTCACACTCAAAAAGAGGAACACAATGCATGCTTTAACCCTTGGGTTTGCCTTTATTTTCCAATCAACGTTCGGTTTGGCTCACTCCAGATCAAAAAGGTCTTTTCAAGGCTTGTAATGGGGATAAGTGCAAAGGTATGGTCAGTTTAGGCTTAGTGACTAAAGATCCTCGTGAATTGTGGAGCTTTCAACACTTCCTTTTCTTCACCTTCTTCTATCAATTTTTCTTCTAGTGCTTCTAAGTCATCCTATTATTCACTCCATGGATTGCTTGGAAACTCCATTTCTTCTGGACTTTTATTCCACAGTCTTCTTTTTCATTTTTTTTTCTCTTATTCTTTTTATATATATATATGGAGGGCTTCCATTTTTTCGCAACACCATGAGTTAGAAGAGACTTTTCTTGCACTTCTTGACTTCTCCTTTTCCTTTTCACCACACCCCCAACTTAAGCTTTTGACTTAAGTTGGCTATTCACTACATCACAAGTCATGAGGATTACAGGTGGTGGTTGAATAAAGGTCTAGGTTTTATCAGGTTTTCTTTCAAAGAAGGGTAAGGCTCAAGGGGTGTTCAAAAGAGTTTCACACGCTCACGGGTGGGTCATAAAAGAGGTATATGTCAGATTGGCTCACACTCTTTAAAGTTGCCTAAGATCATTTCAACAGCACACCTTAGTAAATCAATCAGACTAACGGGGCAAATTCTAGGTTTATTCATGCATGGTTCAAAGTAAGGTCATCACACAAGGCATCGATACTAAAGCCAAACAAGACTACACACTTTCGCTAGTGTGCAACGATCATCACAAGAGAAATCAATTTGATACATGACTAATCACAACGAGATGCAAAGAGTTCACATATTGCCTATGTAACTTCATTTGGTCTCATTGTAGCCGCACATTCATGTTTGTTCGATTGAGAGCACTATTTAAGTCATCGGTATTGATCGAAACCGAGACTTAAATTTGTACGAGAACAACCACTTTCAACACAAGAGGTGGCGAAAATTTTTGAAAAATGAAAAATTTTCGGAATGGTCAAAATTATTTTTCTATTAAACCCAAAAGAAAGCCATAAGCTCAAACAATCGCAAAGCAATTTTTTTAAAAGAACAATTAAAAATAGACGACCCAAATGTACACCAAAACACTAGTATCCGAAACAAGCAAAACAAGGTGGGCCTTACCCCACCACAAATAAAAACATTTGTCCTAAAATGCAAATAACAAAAAAAAATCATTGCAAATGAGTACAAAATTGCTAAAAATAAATTTGGGGTTCAGAAAACCAACCTTAGATGCCGATTAAAATACTTTTGAAATGATAGGTGACAATGTAATCCATTCCAAGCACTAATTATCGACTACAATACTAAAGGTAGCAATAATCTAGAAAATATTACTTTGATGTGAAGTTGAGAAGTTTAAAAAAAGGGAGAGTGGCAAGATTTAAAAATTCTGAGATTTTTGGCACTTTAGAACCGTTCAGTTCTTGTCCATTTGGCGATGTTAGTCAACTGACCGACCCACTCAGTGGTCCGCCGAGTGGTCATTTATCTCGCCCTTTCTTCAAAATCTTCAATTTCCTGGGGGTGAGATCGGCGGTCTGCATCGAGATTGCCAAGCAAGTTGGCGATGAGCCGAGCTACTTTTTGAGTTCGCTGAGTTTTACAGGCTCTGTACAAATCTTGTATTGAGCCAAACGGCGGATCCAGTCGGGCTCGCCAACCTGTTTAGCGACTCACGGAATAGACTTTCTGCTCGCCAACCTGAGATTTTCCACACTTTCCTTGGTTTATTTGCAACATCAACACACCATTGTTTATAAAAGTAAAATCCTAAATTTACGACCTTGGGTTGCCTCCCAAAAAGCGCCTTATTTAACGTCGTGGCACGACACAACTCCTCACTCAAGTTCCATTAGTGAGGTTTGCCTCATTTTCATGAGGCCACCTCTCTTTTGGCTCTAGGTAGAGGACCTGCATACACAAACAATAAACAAAGAAAAACAAAACAAAAATTAAAATTAGTAAAAACTACACCAAAAAGAACAAAAAGCTCTAGGAGAACTACATCTTCACATAACACCACTCCCCAGCAGCGGCGCCATTTTGATGTTTATCAGGACCAACGACACTAACCTACGGTACGAGTGTCTACGATCGTCGAAAATATAGTAACCCAACCGAGAGTTGGGGTTGTGTCCCAAGGGAGTGGTAGTGAAAATAGTAGTTAGGCTAGAATTTTGTTCTAGTTAGCTGTAGTTTGAGAAATTATCGAAAAAAAACAAAGTAAATTCAAGTGGGTGACACCAAAGTGTCAAATATCAAAGGGGTTTCTGTCACAAATAGCTAAAACAACAAAAATAAAGAGAAAATCAAGTATAGGGAGAAGTTCCTGAGGTGTGACTGCAATATATATTGATATAAATCGTTGGGTACATGCTTTCGATAGGAAATTTGCAAGATAATAGTGACTAGGCTAAGCTTTAGATGGAAATAAGTTCCCTTTCGGGCAACTTACCCCGTTTCAAATGGGTTCTTCTCAGACATCCATTTGCCGCATGAAGGCCAGCCTACACCTTACCCCACTCACTCGCTCGAGCTGAGTGTTAGGATATGGGACTAAGGCTCACCCTCTCGGGCTGAACCTCATGTCGACCCACTCCTTAGGCCATCAGTCTATCGGTCTTGGTTTCGCGACCTCTCTCTCGAGCAAGCCAAAAACACATGAGTGGTTTTGTATTTTCAACTAACAAACCCATTAAATTAAACCACAACCACTAGGTGAAATCACCATTAAAATACATCTAACCTATCAGCAAGCAAGACCCAACAATAATATCAACACATATTTGCTAAATTACACCCCAAGAATGGAGGTTTTTAGCCATACATCAAGAAATAACAAATTACACCTAAAATGATAATGAAATCAAATGGGTATACGAAATTAAACATTGATTTAAGAAAAGGAAGAAGAATGGAGAAGACCCACTTCCAACTTGGAGAAGATGAACTCCTCCTTTCTTCAAGTCTTCCAAAACCCTCTCCCAACTTGAGAGAAAATACAAGAAAGATAATATTCTAAATTAAAAAATACAATAATGTCCAGATCTCTCTAAATAATAACTAAGGCTAGTATTTATAGTTTTCAGATTTAGTGCTGCGGCGGACCGTTTAGCGAGTTTAGTGGGAATCGACAATCGAGTTGGTGATTCGCCCATCATCTAGTTCATCACCTTCTGTGCTTGCCTACAACATCTCTGCATCCTGGACCATTGGGCGATATTGTACTGCTTCGCGGAACTGTTTGGCGACGCGCCGACTGCTTCTTTTTATCGCTGATTTGATCCTCTTCCTTCAGGGCTCCGCGTACTGGAACAAAGGGCGAAGTACGTCCCTTCGGCGATTCGCCAAGTGTGCTTGGCGATGCTCATGCTTTAGTTTCTTCATTCTTTTCAGCCTTTTTGTTCCTTTTTGCACCTAAGTGGCCATGCTTCCACTCAACTTCAAATACCTAAAATTTAAGAGTTTTTATCAGATATTGGGATAAAAGAAGCATTTGAGGACACTAATTCTATTAAAATATGGCCCTAAATGAGTCTAATTTGTGGACTCATCATATGGCCGTTCTAGAAATCTACAAATGTTTTCTGAGCAAGGTTCTTCTAAGGCATTAAGGTTCAACAAAGAGAGGGTGTCTAACCCTAAGCCTCAAGGAGGTGGTAATGAGCCTTCTTTGCCAGATTGTGGCAAGTGTGGAATAAAGCATGCGAGCGAATGTCTTGTGGGTTCCAATGTTTATTTTGGTTGTGGTAAGACGGATCACAAGTTAAGGCAATGTCCTTATATTGCTAAAAATGAGAAAGATAGTCATTGTAGGTCTCAACCTTATCTTTCATCTGGTCCAAGTTGTTTGTGTTCCAATTCTCCTAAGAAAAATCGATTCGATGCACTTCAGACTAGGGGTGAACAAGGGTGTTCTCCCGATGTGGTTACCTGTATGTTGAAAGCCTTTTCAATTAGATGTTTATGCTTTGCTAAATTATGATGTCATCATTAGGATGGATTGGTTGCACTCTTATCATGCCTCTATTGATTGTAGAACCCGTGTAGTCAAATTATTTTTAGTTCCCGAATGAGCCTAGTGGAAGGGAAAAAGTCTATGCCAAAATTTTGGGTTATTTCTTGCCTTAAAGCTTAGAATATGAGTTAAAGGGTTGCATGCATCACCTAGTTAGAGAGAGGAAATTGATTTCTAAGTTTTTACCTACTACACGAAGCTAGTTATCTTTCTAACTTTGACCTTAGGTCAGGTTAGCACCAAATGAGGATGAAAGAAGATAATGTTCCGAAGGCGGATTTTAGAACCCGGTATGGTCATTATGAGTTTGTGGTAATGTTGTTCGCTTAGTAGACCCCACCAAAGGTGGCGCTATGTGGTAAAATGGTTTCGAATAATCCTTTATGACAATTGTGAAAGTTAAACAATGTCGTCATCTGACCTTAGTAGAATTGAAAGAGACGGTGCTTCAAAAGTCCGTTGAGGCTTCCTCCTAAGGGGGAGATGGTGTGCTTAGATAGCGAGGTCGTTTTGAGTTCCTAATGCTAGTGATTTTTGGAGTTGATGAAAGTTCTTCTTATGAGGAAGTTCCGGTAGAGATGTTAGACCGGCAAGTTAAGAAGTTAAGAATCAATGAAGTTGCTTCCGTGAAAGTATGGTAAAGGATTCTTTTAGGTGAGGGTGCTACTTGGGAGGCCGAGGTCGATTTGATGTCCCGATATCCCTATCTTGTTCCTTCTACCCTAGCTTTAGGTAATGAGTTCCTCATAGTTTACTCCTCTTTGAATTCACGTGTGTTGAGATGTTCCCATGATTTCCTTATGTTATGCATGTTCATGAAAACTTGTGTTTTGAAAAAATAATGAGTTTATATGATTGATTTTCCTCATGTTGTAGTGCATTGAGTATGAGTTGCTTATCGACTCCATGAGATGAATTGATAAACATGCTTAAGATATGCTTTTTGAGATTGCATATGAGCTCCATGAGATTGCGTTGAGCATGCTTTTATCTTGGAGAAGGTAGTTCCTCTTTGTAGATGAGTAATGTTGAAATGCATGCATATTGAGTTGCTAGATGTAGTTCCTACTTCCTTATGATGCATTTGAGTATGTTAAGCTTGGAGATGATGTTTCCTCCTTATTTATGTGCATTGCATGCATAATGGGCTGATAGAGTAGTTTCACCCCTCTTACGATGTTTTGATAACATTCTAGTTTGGAGTCGATAGTTCCAGTTATAGGCATTTCGATGAAGTTGCATTTTAGGTTGGGTTGTTAGCTCCTCTACTACTATTTTATAACCAGTTTGAATCTCATTCGAGGACGAATGATCCCAAGGGGCAGATATTGTAATACCCTGTATCCGAAAAAGGTTAAATAGCACTCTTGGTGAGCTGTAGGTGCCAACCCACGAGGGCCACCCACGGCCCATGGATGGGACCATGGACTGTATGAGTGGTCCATGGATGGGCTCCCCAAAAGTGACCTGGAAGGCCACAACCATGGCCTGACCAACAGAATGTAGGTCAGACCACGTTTCGCGGTTAGGGCCCGTGGTTCGATGGCCCAACAGACAAGTTCCTGACCACCATTGAGGGACGTGCAGGATGGTCCATTGTCCTAACCACTGTCCGTTAGTGGGGTCTCGTGGGTTAATGATTAGTAATTAGTTTTATGGGCACAATGGGCTTTTCCAGTTTTAATTAAATCAAAGTGAGATCATTTTACCTAAGTCTAGGACCCCTTATATAAGTTATTTTAACCCCTAAATTCTCTCATTCACATCATTATCTTAAAATCACATAAGGAATTGGGTTCCTCTCTAAAAAATTTCTCTCTCTAGAACTTGAAGAAGAAGAAAGAGTTCAAACTAGGATCAAGGTCAAGTCCCCAATCCTCAAGCATTTTTGGGCTTTGTAATCAAGGTATGATGACTTTTCATCCATGGAGTCCCTATGTTTTCCCCAATTGAGAAGATGAAATCCCCAATTTGAGTTAGGTTTCTTTCAATGTTTTGGGTATTGATGAATGTTGATCCAATTGAGTGGATTATGCTTGTTTATGATTGAATTGATTGTAATAGATGTTTTTAGGATGAAATTGCAAGTATCCATGCCTAACCCATGTCTAGAAAGATGAAATTGATGTGAATTAGTTTTATGCCATGAAAGGATAATTTGTGGGTTTAGATGTATTCAATCTAGGATTGATGAGATACATTCGAATTGAAGCTTATATGATGAATCATGTTTAGTAGTGCTTGAGATTGGGGCTATATGATGAAGTATGATTAGAATTTCTTGAGAGTGAATCATATAGACATAGATTGTTGAGAGTAAAGCTTATAGGATGATATATGATTAGTATTGCTTTGAGATTGGAGCTTATGAGATGATTATGATGTTGAATATCTTTGAGAGTGAAGCATATAGAATGAGTAAGAGATATAGTGCTTTTAGAGTAAAGCTTATGTTATGAATTGTTGAATATTGATGTAATTGTTGTGGAAGAGTTAGTTCCCACATGAATTGCTTATGTTATGAATGTGAAAGGCTTTCTCACATTGAACCACTCTAGGTTAAAAGGATTGCTCACCTAAAATGAATCTAGACTAAAATTCTAAGAAATAGATGAGGCAAGAAGTGAATACCCATGACCTCTAATTGAGAAGGATATGAGGCGATTCCTCATATTCTATAGAGGAGAGTAAGACGCGACTACCCTTCTTCCCTAATGTTGGACATGGAGATAATACCCATGATCGCTTATTGAAAGATGTGGAGGCGAATACCCGCATCTTATAATGAAATGATGTGGAGGCGAATACTCGTGTCATATGATAATTGGGCATTGATGCGAATACCTATGATCCCATAAGATGAACATGGAGGTGAATACCCGTGACTACTTTAAGCAAGGCAAGAAGTGACTACCCATTAGCCTTTAAGTAAGGCAAGAGGTGACTACCCATTAACCTTTAAGTAAGGCAAGAGGCGACTACCCACAAGCCTTTATGAGAAGGCAAGGAGGTGATTTCCTCATGTCTATAAAAGATAAGCTAATGATGAGTATCATAAATGATGAGCTTGAACTATGGCCCAAGGTGGCCTACTATGATGAGTAAGACTAGTGGAGGAGTAAGACTAGTGGAGGAGTAAGACTATGATGAGTAAGACTAGTGGAGGATTACCCATGTCTTGGTTAAGTATGCTTTGAGATTACTTCAAGGAAGTATCGTTAGTATGTTTTAATATGAGATTTTCTTGTATTATGAATGATTAGCTTGGACTTTTGCTAGAGTTGCCTTCCTTGATATGTATGACTAGAGGTGGATGATCCAAGTCTTGACTAAGGATAAATTGAGGTCACTTCAAAAAGTGTTCCTCCTATATTGATATGTTATGATGATTTATGTGCATTGATTATGCTTATGACTTATATTGTCTAACCCTTATGTTTATGTTGATGTTTATGTTGGCTATCATATTTAGTACATGTTTATACTAACACATACTCTTCCCTACATTTCTTATCCAAATGTTGGGTCCGACGATATCGACTCTCATCCCCGTGGCTAAGATCATACTAGAAGTGTGGATTAAAGATTTGTGAGCAATCATAGCATTCGAGGATATAGCCACCATTTCTCTTATGTTCTTTCATTTTATGTTTTGAACTATTGTATTAGTTGTGTCCCAAGGATATTCATGTTTTAGATGGTTTGAGACAATGTGTATTAAACTTCCGCTTCGTTTTGTAAAGACTTTGATTATGTTGAAAATATTTTAAATTTCTACTCATTTCTATTATCTAATGTTATGAAAGCCAAGTGGCTTATATGTGGCCTCTCGAGGTCTTGTATGCCATGTTCCATCTAGGGGGTACCCTTGGGTCGTGACAGTTTTCTTTTGACAACTTTCTGATTGATCCACTACCTACCACCTTAGCCTCTCTGGTATGTCATTCCTTGTTTGTCTTGGTCATTCGATCAAGTATAGCACTGGCCTCATCACTAGTATAGTCCATCGATAAAACCTATGGAGCGTTGTTGGCAACCGACTCGTTGAATACATCTAGAGATATGAAGAAGCTTTCTAGGAATATCTCATTTGATAGCTTATGATTCAGACATTGAACTACCTTCTTTTTAAATATGAGCCAATCCTCGTGTAGTACTTCACTTGAAATTGTCTAATGTTGCTCATCATTTCCCTTAACTAAATATGTCTACTTGGAGAAAAGAACCTCTCCAAGAATGTTTCTATGATCTTTTCTCATGCAGAGATGGATGTTGTTGGTAATTCTCCTAACCATGTAGTTGCTTCGCTAATAAGAGAGAATGGGAACAACCTCAAGCGTATACTGTTTTGAGAGATACTTGAGATGTTTTAAGCTAGACACACCCCAAGAAAGTCTTTCAGATGTTTGTTTGGGTCCTTAAGAGGCAGACCACCAAACAATCCTTTCATGCTAGTAAGTGCAACATTGTGTTGATGATATTGAAAGTAGCATTTTTGGTCAACAATGGAGGTTGAATGGCTCTAGTATGGACCACTTGTGCAGTAGCCTCAACTACTGCTCTCTATTTATTCTCTTCATCCATTTCAAAATCTAACCTCAAAATGCTTGAATGTTCTTTCTATTTCCGAATCAAATAAAATTAAGGAGATATATTCTTGACTCCTAGTATCGGGCATAAAATGTAATAACTTGTAATAGACAAAAAACAATAACCAATGTAATATGCAAAATAATAGCTTATTAAAATTCTACAAACTATAAATCTCTGAACTACACTCCCTGACAACGGTGCCAACATTTTGATGTTGCCTAAACTATACCCTTTAATTGGGATTAAAGCAATCAATGTCAAAATAAAGCAACCCAACTAGTTTGAGGTCGAATCCCACAGAAAGAGTGGTGAGAGATCTTTAAAATTTTCTACTAAATATCAATTTAGTAACTACTATTGGAGATTGGAGGTGTAAATGAGGAAATATTAACTACTTTAAACTACTCATATTTTAATCAAGAATAAGAAATGAACTAGGGTTATAGTTCTTAGATATCCGAACTCAAATAGATAATTTTCTATCAACTCATTCATGTGTGTTCGTTGTGTAAAATTTGTAAATCTATTATGTCTCCTCGAACCTATTAGCCCAATCAAAATAATATCACCCTAGGTCCACACTATCACTTTGGTGTTAAGTTAATTTGTTTATTCATCAAATGCCTTAGGTTAGCTATCCTATCTCTAGCACAAGCTATTAGATGGAGGTTTGTAGCTCAAATCCCTGTTAATGATTCTTTTTCCTAGTGTTAACCTCTTTTGTCACGAAAGTCAGAATACATGCGTTTTCTTAATATTTGCAACCATTAAAAACAATCTTTAGGAAAAATATTGATACAAAATGATCATACCTTCATGATGAGAAGATTTTAATGTAATAATCTATTATCATCATCCCTATTCTAACTTCCATAACCCTTAAAACTCATAACTAGTTGTAAATATAACTAATATAATTTGAACTACTAAAGAACATGAATGAAAAAGAAAGTAAACAAATCCTTTGATTAATGCAACTTTTACAAAAGAATCTTGTCCGTTCCATAATAATCTTCTAAAAAACTAAAAACCATAAAAAACTAAGAAAAAATAATTATGAGTAATTCCTAACCCTAAGAAGAATTCATAGCCTTTTGAAATAATTTGTAACCCTAAAAATATCACCTTAATGGCATATGTATCATAGTAGGGTCAAAATCCTAATCTCGATTGAACTCTATTTTTACTTGGTAAACTCGAGTCAGGCAAGTTGATAAGTCGTGAAGTTACCACTTATGTGGCTCTTTTCTTATGAATTTGTGTCTTCGAATAATTGAAATAGACTAGTTATGTTGTGTTTTATGATTATTTCAGGTTGAGAGTAGCAAAAGATGATTTGAAGAAGAAAGGAGCCAAAAATGAGCTAAAAAGAAAAGATGCTACGAAGAGAGACTGCCAGGTCCTTCGCTCCTGCTAGAGAGGACATGCACCAGTGATCCCATACTTACATAAGAGAAGCCCCTGCAGTAAAGAAGTCATTGTTCCATAGGAGACAATCCAACTAAGAAAATGTTGCACCTGTGCCACTACACCTGCAGAAGTTGATGAATTGTGCAGAGACCGGTCTTGCGATGATTTTTCCACCATAACAATGTCGCACCTACATCATGAGTCCATAGGGGAGACCAATGGGCTATAGTTTTGCCTAGGGTTGTCTTTTCACACTTTGTGAAGCCCTAATCGGGATTAAAAAACCTCAACCAACATTGATCTTATCTTAGACCTATCTCACACTTATCATAGACTACTCTTAGAGAATTTTAGATGGAATTTGAGTCATCACTCAACTTGAATAGTGAAGATTAGGAGATTATAGTGTTTATATCTTTAACTTTTTTTAAACTCTTGGTTTGGATTAAATATTCGTAGTTGTATTGTTTATTTTCAGATTTTGATATTGTGTTAGAGATAAATAATATTTGTATTTTCATTTGTATTTTGTTCTTTTGCATTTAATTGTATATTATCTCATTTATGAGATGAGTCTTTAATTCTTTAATTGATCTCATGCTTTAATTGATATCCAAGGGAATTGATCAATCTTAGAACTTGCCCATTTATCTTGATTTGTCTTGATAAAGTTGATTGATGTTGGAAAAGGTTGATTAACACGATGTGAGGACAAATTGGTGGATTAGAGCAAGGGATAGTCTAATTTCGATAACGCCCCCATCTTATGGATTTGAGCTAGAAATAGGAAAATCCTAGTGTTGCCTCTTATTGGTTGTGTTTTGGTATACTTGCTAAGTTTGGAAGAATTAGTTAAGAAATACTTACTTGTGATCGAGAGATACAAGTGAGTACTTAAGAGCCCAAAGAAAATTTGAGTTACCCTTGATTATTTAGATGATAATTGATTACTTGTGATGGATCTTATGAACATGAATTGAATTACCATTCCCAATTCTCCTTGCTATCCTCGATCTAGAAGGTCTTTGATCAACCTATCCTTTATTTTGTTATTTTAATTTTGTGTTTGTTTCATATAAAAATACCCCAAATATTTATATCAATTGTTCGTACTAGCTTGTAATTCTTTATTTCTTCAACTGTCCATACATTGTTCCTTGTGGGATTACACTCCAACTTCATACATTGAGTATTATTTTGCATACAACCTCTTATATCTTCTTAGGGAGGCATAGTTGAGTGTTATTAAAAATGGCCCCGTTGCTGGGAAGGATTTGGCATAATGAATTGATATAGAATTATAGTTCACTTGTTTCAATTCAATTGATTCATAGGCATAGCCTGCCAAGGGGATCCTATATCTCAGCCTCCTAGTAGTTCATTTATTTTGTATTGAGGACATTGCTTTTCATTTTTTGGTGGGGTGAGTACCTTCGTGCGAATATTTCCCTTTTGTTTGTATTTTGTTATTTTGTCTTTTGAACTTATGTAAATAATGTTTTGTTTATATTAGAGTTTTTTTCTTTTGGAAAATTGTGTCTCTTTACTTAATTTTTCGCTCTCTCTTGATTAATGCAACCCCTCATGAATTTTAAAATAGAGAAATGCTTGTGCTTTTCATTGATATAATTTGAGAATCAATTTTGTTCAATATCGATATCTTAAATTGTACTCATGATGAGTATGATGCGTAGTGTTGGTGTTGCAAGAATGAAATTGATGTGGGTACACTTTTGAACGATCACTTTGAGTCTTTTGTTGACTAGTTGTGTTTCGATGTGAGCCTTGCAATGAACATCACACGTACACTTTTGATATTTTTGGGATATTCTAAACTAGTGTATTTCGAAGTGCCATGTGTGGTGAGTTTTTACTTGAAAGCATGTGGAGCCCTAAAATTTGCCTTGTTTGTCAAATTGTGTGAATCTTGGTGAATGTGAGACATGATATTGGGCAAAAATACAATGAGGGAATCAAATTGTTCGTAAACAATTTGTGACTACATTGTAAGGGTGTGAAACCATTTTGGCACCATTTGATCCTAATTGATAACCAAAAGTTTCTATTAAGTTGGTGGTTCCATCCACTCAATTGTTCTTACTATTACAAATGAGCTAATTTAAAATCCATATATCTTTATAAGGAATCATTTACAATAAACCATTCCCTGTGAGATTTGACCCTGACTCTTCGATGGATTTTTTACTAACAACGAACGTTGACTCTTTTAATTGGGTTTGGAGGGTGATTTGAGCATTATCGATTAGCATTGAGGACACAACTAGTACTTTTTGGTGATGTGAGAGAACCTATGCCAATATTCCCCTTTTTTTATTTATTGAAATTTGATAATTTCAGTTGTATTTTGATATTAGTATGGTATTTGGTTGGTTTTGATTTCAGTTTGTGTCTCTATTAATTGCCGCATGAATTTTGAAGTAGTGATGTTGATGATTGATGCTTGTGAGTTCATTTTTGACATTCCAGGATCGATTTATTCCAATATCGATGTATTGGATAGTAATCTTGATAAAAGATGTGTTTTATGTTTGTGTCATGAGAGAAATCAATGTTTCTTTACTTTTGAATGATTTCTTAAATTCTTGTGTTGACTAGCTGCATACTCTCACGAGTCTTGCAATGAGCATCACACACAAGTTTCTTAATTTTGTACAGTTGTGTTAAATGATTGTGTTTGACGTGCCATGTGTGGTAAGATCCTACTTCAAATCATGCTTGTTGATTCCTAGAATCTCCCTTGTTAGTCTAATTGTTTTGCCTGTGTAAATGCAAGAGATGATCTTGGGCACAAATTTTGAGAGGGAACCCAAATCTTCATACATATTGTGACAACCTTGTGAGGGTATGCAACTATCTTGGCACCATTGAGCCTATACCATTTGTTTTCAACCTCATGGAATCCTCTTAAACCAAATGTGTCCCTAACTGCTCAACCATAAATCGTTTTCTAAGCATGGGTTTATTTGAATAGCAAACTTAGCCCAATAGCCTAAGTTCAGGATGTGAAAAAAGGAGGGGGAAACAAAGCCAAGTGAAAGAGAGAAAAGAAAGCCAAGTGAAAGAGAGGAAATAAAAGTGAGACTCAACCTTGAATTTTGTAGCAAAAAAAAGGAAACCCTCCTTTTAAGAAAATAAACAAAAGTATGAAAATGGTATAAAAAGAAAGTCTTGATTAAATAAAAGGGGCTCCCAATAAATTGAAACAAAAAATGAAGATTGAGTCTGCAAATGAAAAGAATGAAAAGAACTTGAGAAGAGGTGAAGATGAGTGCAAAAAAAGCTTTGAAAAGGTGAAGTCACTAAGCCAAATTGACCATAACCTTACTCTAATTCCCATTAAAAATCTGAAAAGACCCTTGAGATCTTGTTTAAAGTAGGTTGTGTGATGATTAGAAAATATGGGCAAACCTATGTGGTGATGCTTGCATGTATTTCTCTTTTAGAGACTGAGAGTTGTATTAATTCCTAATTGTTTTTGTTGATGTGGTTTGTGAGAGCACAAAATAATTATTGTTTGAGGGCACTTGAATACTTTTCTTGAAGCATTGTTTTGCATTATAAAGGAGAATTAGTGAGCTCGAGCTTGTAGTGATGCCGACTAGTGTTAATTTGAAGCTTCTTGAGCATGATGGCAAATACTTTTTAGTAGGCTTGTGATTACACTTGCATGTTTACTTACATTGAAAACTGTTATCGACACACTTGTTGTATGATTAATGTTTTAACGTTTATCAAATACACTTCATCCATTTCTAAGTGCAAACGATCGTTAAGCAATATACAACCCAACAAATGAGTTGGGGTCGAACCCACAGGGAGTGGTATGTGTTCAAATGCAATCAAGAAGTACAAATGTGATCTAACTAGTTATAGGAGTATAAATTATCAAAAAAGACATGAAACAAATTAAAAGGAGTGACACAAATGTCAGATGGGGGGTTTTGGTTTGCAATTATCAACTACAACGCAATCACAAACAATTTGAAATAACAATAAGGAGAGGAATTCTCGGGATGTGATCGATTATAGACAAATTTTGATATATGGGTAATTTAAACTACTAGTAAACAACTAAAAATCAGTGGGTAGGCTAGACTATAAGGGAGATAGTTTTCTCTCAAACAACTATCCCGAATTAAGTGATTTCTTTCGAACACCAACAAACATAGCAATGAAGAACAACCCACACCTTAATTCATCCACTCTCTCGCGCTAGATGGATAGGATTGGGTTTAGGATTTACTCTCTCGAGCTGAACCCAGCTCAACCCAATACCAACAAACCATTAATCAATAGTCTTAGTTCTAAAACCTCTCTCTCGAGCAAGCTAATAACACAAGGTTAAAACTGCATTTGCAACTACAATTCATAAATTAAACCACAACTAATGATTAAACCCACTTCAATATAGCATTTAAACTGGTAATTAACAATACCCATAAACTAATTCAACCCATAATCATATGATCACACCTCAAGAATTGGGGTTTTAGCCAAACATCATAAAAAGGTAAAAACGGTTACCAAATCAATTAACCATCAACTGGGTAAGAGTAATTAAGCCTTTACAATGCTTAGAATCGAAGAAAATCAGTAACCCACTTGCAAAATCTCTGAATTGAATCTCTAAAAACCTTCAAGTCTACTAAGAACTATTCTAAAATGGTAGTAAACTAAAATCTAGAAAAGAGAATTTCTAAATTAACAGTTCAAAATTGTATTTATAGTCGCCAAAAATTATCCATGAAGGGCTACCAGGCGAGGTAAGTAGGGTTCGCTGAGTGGTTCGTCCAACCGCCCTTTAGTCTCTTCTATCGCCTTTTTGCATTGGCTGTCAACATCCTCAAGTCCTGTAACTTTGAGTGATCACTCTTTGCATCGCGGAACTGCTCGGCGATTCGCTGACTTCCCCTTTCCTATCGCCGACTTGGTTTCTTTCCTCAGGGCTGGCATACTGGAACTTTAGGCGGTCAAAAACCCACTCGGCGATTCGCCAAGTGCTCTTGGCGATCATCAGGCTCGCCTTTCTTCACTTCTTCAGTTTATTTTGTTCCTTTTTACATGTTAGTGTCCTTGCTTTGTTTCTTAATCCACATACCTGAAAATCAAGGCTTTAACATCATTTTATAGTACAAATAAAGCATTTAAGGACACTAAATCTATATAAACAAAGCCCCAAATGAGTCCAAATCTCGGACTCATCAACACCCTCAACTTAAACTTTTGGTTGTCTTCAAGTAAAACTCAAGATCAGTAGTTCAAGAAGGATGTCTCAAATAGTGCTGCATGAGACTCAACATGAATGCACTCAACAAGGTTCAACTTACTCATGCAATGATCAATTGTACACTCAAAGATTCAAATTATGACTCACCATTATCAAAGATGCTCAAATTCACAATACTTGCTTCAAATGCAAGTTCAAGCTCAATAAAGGTACTCAAATGTCCACACAACAAGGATGAATCAATATTTACACAAAATTCTTCAAAAATTTAGAGTTCCGGAATTACATATAACTCTCACACTCACAAAGATGAACACATGCATGACTTCACCCATAGGTTTGCCCTTATTTTCCAGTCAACATTCGTTTCAGCTCACTCAAGATCACAAAGGTCTTTTTAAGGCTTGTAACGGGGCTGAGTGTAAAGGTATGGTCATTTAGGCTTAGTGGCTTCTACCTTCATGAAGTGTGGTCTGAACATCACTTTCCTCCTTTTCTTTAACATTTTAATCATGCTTATAATAATGCTCATAATCCACCCCATTATTCAACTTCATATGAACTACCGGATACCCCATTTCTTTTGCAACTTCCACTACTTTATTTCACAACTTTTTAATTCTTTTTCTTTGCTTTTTTTTTTTACATGGAGAGGTTCCATATTTTTCAAAATCATTACTCAAAGGGGATTTCTCACACTTCTTGACTTTCCTTCTCTTTTCACCACACCCCAACTTAGGCTTTTTGCCTAAGTTGGCTATTCAACAAACCACACTTCATGAAAGTTATGGGTAAATGGATAAAGAGGGACCAAAATTGTTCAAGTTTCTTCCAAGAAAAGGGTAAGGCTCAGGAGGGTTCAAGCAAGGTATACACATCTCACAAGATTGGCCACAAAAGTGGTATATTGTCAAATTATTTTCACTCTTCAAAATTGTTACCTAAGATCATTTCAAGTGCTTGCATCACTCAATCAACCGGACCAACGGGGAAAATTTTAGGTGTTATCACACATACTATTCAAAGTAATCTCATCACACAAGGCATTGGCACCAATATGAAACAATACTCCACACTCTCTAGCTAGTGTGCAATGTTGATCACAAGAGACTCATTCGATAACCGGCTACTCACAACAAGATGGTAAAGGTTCACACATTGTCTACGCAACTTTATTGGCCTCATCGTAGCCGTATATTCATTTCGTTCAATTAAGAGCACTATTCAAGTCATCGGTATTGATCACAGCCGATACTAAAATTTGCACAAGAATATCCACAATCACAGACAATAGAGGTGGAATTTTTTTAAAAATTAGGTTCAAAACCATTTCCATTCAAAACAAGGGGCCACAAGCTCAAGCATCCACAAGATTAAGATCAAAACACATATATAGATCAACGAAACCCAATATTCCCAAACAAAATAGAATCACAAAAGGTGTAGGTATGGAAATACCTCACCCCACCCACAAAAAGAAGCTGTTGTCCTCAAATGCAAGTAAAACATAAATAATCAGTAAGGACAACAGAGTGGGAGGTAAAAATGTCATCCAACTAGGCTAGGCCTGGGTGAAATTGGCATCGTAGTCGCTCCATTTGTCGGGACATCAGTGTCTGGAGTAGCACTCTGAAGCTGGGCATCAGTGCCCGGTGTAGCAACAGTTGTGGCTTCGCTAGAGCCGGCCATAGTAGTGTCTCTCAAGGAGGCCTATCAGGCTGTCTCAAACATGGCACCCTCTAGATCGACCAAATCCTCATAAACAGTCACATCTCGCTCCTCAAGATGCTCTTCATCTGTCTCAGCCTCAGACTCAACATCAATAACATCTTCCATAATATCATCTCTGGTGGTAGCCGGAGGCATATTAGAACAGGCCAGAACATCTGCACCCAGTAAATCAGGACCTCTGCCGACTCAAAAAGTGAAGTGAAGTATGTGGACTTTAGATTGTCTACATCCTTCCTTAGCTCATAAACATCAGCTTTCAAAGTCGTAACCTTAGTGGTAACCCTCTGTTATCTCTCACAAATCTCTACTCTCACCGTGAGAGCATTAATGGAAGCCTGGAGAGTTGTCAGCAAAGCTGTAATGGCTTTCTCAATCGTCCAGTGTACCTTGGCCTCTAGCCGGGAAGCCCGCACATTGGCAGAATGGGCTAGGTGCCCCATCTTGAGGAGCATGGCCTGAGTGATCGGAATCCTTGAGGCAGTGGTACCAGTAGTAGCTCTAAGGGGCGGGGAAGAAATAGAATAACTCGGGGCATGAGAAGGAATGGAAGTAGATGTACCTGAAGGCCCAGAGGTCGGAGTAGGAAAGGCTGCCTCTGCAGGTAATGAATCATTATTAACCTCTTGGGATGTATCAACTAGAGCTGCTCTCCTCCTATCAGCCTTGTCCCGTGTGTACTCAGCCTCTATGCACCGGATGTTGGTGGAAGATGTGGTGTAACCTCAACATCCCTCTTTTCGTCACGAGGAACTCCATCCTGACGACACAACTCTGTAATGAGTACTGGAAATTGAAGGGACGTCTTGCGCTGTTGGGCCCTCATGGCCATCTCTTGCTTGATAATCAACCCCAAGTTCATCCTCTTCCTGGCTATAATAGATCCGAGACAGGCCGCCTTTGGGTGGCAGAGAATGGACTCGTTCTGTGATGGCATGATTGAACTGCTGATGAACCCAAACCAGTACCAAGCTGCTATGTTTAGGTCCTTATTTTCGATAGGTGCTCTGGCCTCAATCCACCTCAGGGTAGCGTCAGAAATAAAAGGAGCGGTCCAGCCCTTCAGGTCATCCAAAGTCTGTTCAGTAACTATACTCTGGTACTCGTTCTCAAAGCCTGCAGCCCTCTCAAACACAACATTAATATCATCGCTGCCGCATCGTAGTGTCCTCCCTCTTGACATCACAAACTCCACTTATCTAAAGGAACTAGCCTTCTTCTTCCCCTGGGGTACCAGGTCAGTGTAAGCAGTATAAAACTTTGGGACCCATGTAGGAATATATGGGCCACAGGGCATGGTGAAAACCTCGAACCTGTGGAACCGGTTAGTGTCCCACACTGCAGGATGCCTGTCCACTACACCATCCATGGATAACCTCTTTTCTTCCAAGATGGTCTTCAATCCATCGGCCTTTTACCGATTGAGTAACCGGGGAGAGGACCCTAAAGTGGTGGTGCTGGACCCACCGTCTGTGCCGGAGCTGGAAATGAATCTGAAGCAGGAGGGGTTGACTCTGGAATCCTAAACGGATCATTACGAGCTTTGAAACGTAGCTCTACTCTTCGGGCCTGAAGCAACTGATTATCCTAAGACTCAAAGAATGAAGCCTGAGAACAAAGGAATCCCCAACACTGTCGGAGTTGTGCTCCAGTCTCTCAACTAGGGCGCCTTGCCCTTGCTTTAGCCTTTCTTCAGAGGTAACTTCTTACTCTTTGTGTTGGAAGCAACTACTTCCTCATTGATCACAATACCCCGTGTCCTTTTTCGGGGAGGCATGCCACTATCATCCAAGTTTGTTCTATCCATATCTGCAAAACACATCGAAAGGTGTTAGAAATAATTCAAGAAAAGTGCAGAAATTAAGTTGCAGAAAGATTCACCGAACTAGTCCCCGAATAACTTAGGCGAGCCAGATCGGGCTCGCTGAAAGTACCAGCTTGACAAATTTCCAGAATCAAGGCATGTCGGCGATGTTCAGGGCCATTCGGCGAATCACCGACACCAATCGGTGGGATTAGAGTAGCCCGCCAAAAGTTACAGTGTATTTGAAGGGTTAGGAGCGCAGAAAGAGCGATCTAAAGAAACAACCAAACTTTGAAATTAAAGGTGATCTGAGGGGGACTTCGGCAAACAGTCGAACCATTAGGCGAGCTCGACACAGCTCGCCAAACGGCCCCATTTCCCAAAATCAAACCCGCATCCTCTGAATTCAAAATCAAACACATACATTTTGCAATTAGAGGTAGACCATATGACCCATGCTCTCGGAGTACTCAGACTTCCCCTGATTTGGCTAAAATTGGCCATTTGATGACCTTTGCCCTTAAGAATGACATCAAACGCTCCATCATTGGGCAAATTACGTCATTTAGCACAACTCAGGGTTACTTAGACTTCACCCAACTAGACCCATTACTTAGAACCAATTTTAACGCACAAAACACAAGAATCGATCTATTTAAGTGTCACGACCCATGAGTACCCCTAGGCGTAACACGACGTACAAGACTCCAAAAAGCCTCATACAAGCCCTTAGCATATCATGAACATAAGATAATAGAAAAATACAGAAAAATTTAAAAAAATTTACAATCGAAGTCATTTTCATAAAAGCTAGCGGAGGGCTTTCTATACTTTGTCTCAAACCATCTAATACAACTTTTAGAATAAAACTCTTGGGACATAGCCCATAAAATAGTCTCAACATGAAAATAAAAGACATAAAGGAAATAATGGGTGTTGTCCTCGAAGCTATGAGGACTCGCCAAGATCTTCAACTCCTTAGCTCCTTAGAAACCTATCTCCAAAATGGCACTCAAGTCTCCAAACCCTACATTTGATTAGAATGTAGGCAAAGTATACGTTAGTACAAATTGTACTAAATATGTTAGCTAGCATAATCATAAGAGCATAAGACAAGGGTTAGTCAATATAAGACATAATCCAAAATCATATGAAATACTTCATGAAACATAAACTATAAGCATGAGAGACAATATCACAATAATAAGCAAAGTCTCCAACATAAACATCATATAAGCATTATTTGACTCTTAGTCATCCATACCATAATAGAACCATTCTCAAGTAACCTCGAAGCACACTTGTGCAATGTATGAAAGGCATCCCATACTACCCTTCACACTAAGCATAACCTTGAAGTTGTCCTAGTCATACTAACCCTTATTTGGTCTCATTATTAGCTTACTTCATCTAGATAAGGGAACTATCACCTTTAGTCATTCATATCATGGAAGGCAACTATGGCAACAATCCATCAAACATACACCATACGCATAAAAAGGAACACACCATATATACCTTTAAAGTGTACTTGTGCAATGCATAAGTAAGATCCCATACTAAGTAAAGCCTCTTAGGTACCCATAGTTCATAACTACTATTCTTGATCATACTACTACACTATTTGGTACATAAGCCTTAACCGACATAGACCACGTGAGCTAACATAGAATCTGGTGTCTGCCCCATACCGTAAAAGGGTCACTCTACTTGCCGAGGGTAGAACTATACTCTTAGCTTGGGTGAAATCAATAGCTAAGTAACCTATGTGGGCACATAGTTATGGGATAAGGAGATTGCTTCTAGAAACTTGGACTCAACTATGGTAGAAGGTTTCCATCTCATGAGATACCTACTTTGGGAACCCAAACTCAACTAGTGTAAATGGAACCCATTTGGAAAGCCGGACTCAACTAGTGTAAACGCTTTCAAGGGGAAGCCAAACTCAACTAGGGTAAAAGCTTTTATCTCATATTCATATCCACTCGGTTCTAGGCATTAAGTCCCATTGAGTTAACATTAAGTCTTGACTTAAGTTCATATTTGTGGAAGAATGTCTTGACACTCAATCCAACATAACTCATACTATAGCTCATATTATCATGCATGAGCAACTATCACCATCCATGACCTATTTATGATGGCTCTAAAGCCTTTGATTCAATTAGGTGAGACTAGTCTTCCAACCTTAAAATCACTACATGTGACAAACCTTTCACATTATATGATACTCATGCATGAGTGTGTATATGCAATTAACATTTCAACAACACTACAACTAGGTCATGAGCATATTCACTTTACTCTCAAAGTGTCTCTAAAGCATGTACTAAACTTCATACAACATGCACATTATCATATATTGCCCCTTTCTAAGGTCAAACTCATATTAAATCAACACATATAGAATGACTACATTAGACATGGATGATAACATGCTTCAAATAGTTCAATTACAATAAGCATAATCTCATACTTCACCTCCTTGAGGTTCAACCCTACTTCCAATCTTCACTCCTAGGGTTTATGCACTAAAGATGGATGTCATCCTAACTCATGTTATTCTATCACTTTGTGCATCCACGCATTTCATGAGGTAGATTAGGTAGGTAATGATCTTCTACCTTAACTCTATCCATTAAGCTTCTATCCTCATGTAAACTTCACTCTCAAAGCCTTAGCTTACAAAGTTCATCCCATTGGATTTGCCCTTAAAACCCTAGAACCATTACTAAGTGAGAACCCCTTTCATGTCAAGTTCATACTCATGCGTAATATCATGTCTATAATTCTACATTAGACAAGGATATCATCATGACCCAAGTGATTCTGTCACTTCCTACCATCTATTATTCATAAGGTGAACTAGGTAGATAAGGGTATTTCATCACACTTCTGTTCATTAGCCTTCTATTCACATGTAGGTATTACTCTCAAAGCCTTGGCATCTATAGTTATTCACATTAGCTTTACTCTCAAGCCCTAGTGATCAGCACTCATGACTACAAGCCATATTCTCAAAGATTCACTTCAACAATCAACATTCATACTTAGTTTTCATGGTAGTCTAATTGTATTCTTCATTATTAGGTGATTCTAATCATAATTGATCATACAGGTTCAATTTCATCTTTACAAGTCATGATCCATCAATTGAACTATAATCTAATTCAATTCACTTCTATGTGTTCCTAACCTTGAACAATTACTACACATGTTATTGATTTTAAAATATCAATTAGAATTCCTCAATTCCACGTCTCATGGCATAAACCCACAAAATATCACATTTATCAAATAGACTAGGGTTTACCATAGAAATCAAATAATTTCATCATAATATCACAATTCAATGTGAATACAATAATAATTAGGTATTATTCACTAGATTGGAATCATACCTAAGCCCTACCCACAATGTAGAAGGAAACCCTAGCTAGATTGGGTTTTTGACTTCATAATTGGGGGAAAACCTAGGGGGCTCTATGGGTGGAAGAACCCATAGATGATTAAGTTAACATGCCTCAATTAAAATCCCTAATCTAGCTTGAAATAATGGATGAAAATTGACCTAGGTTGCTGCCCCAACTTCCTTTCTTCTTTCTTCTTCTTCTTCTTCTTCTTCTTCTTCTTCTTCTTCTTCTTCTTCTTCTTCTTCTTCTTCTTCTTCTTCTTCTTCTTCTTCTTCTTCTTCTTCTTCTTCTTCTTCTTCTTCTTCTTCTTCTTCTTCTTCTTCTTCTTCTTCTTCTTCTTCTTCTTCTTCTTCTTCTTCTTCTTCTTCTTCTTCTTCTTCTTCTTCTTCTTCTTCTTCTTCTTCTTCTTCTTCTTCTTCTTCTTCTTCTTCTTCCTCCTCCTCTTCTTCCTCCTTCTCTTCTTATTCCTCCTCTTCTTCTTCCTCCTCCTCTTCTTCCTTCCTCTTCTTCTTCTTCTTCTTCTTCTTCTTCCTCTTCTTCTTCTTCTTCTTCTTCTTCTTCTTCTTCTTCTTCTTCTTCTTCTTCTTCTTCTTCCTCTTCCTCTTCTTCTTCTTCTTCCTCTTCCTCTTCCTCTTCCTATTCCTTCTCTTCTTTTGCCTCCTCCTCTTCCAGTTCCTCTTCCTCTTCCTCCTCCTCTTCTTCTTCTTCTTCTTCTTCTTCTAGAGAGAGAATTCTTTGGAGGGAATTTGGGTACTTTGAAGAATGAGTTAAAATGATTTAGTTTAGGGGCCTATTAAGCTTATATAGGTGTTTAAGTAACTAACTAACCGACCTCCCTTAACCCCTAATTAATTAATGACTTAACCACTAAACCCGTAACTAAAAACTAAAATCTTGAAATGTGCCCTCACTCACAAAACCACCACCCACGGACCGTGGGTGGAGTCACAAAGCGTGCTGCACCTCCGTAGGTGCTGGTTCAGAGGCTGAAAATGCAGGCCTATGCAGGCCTTGACCCACGACCCCAACCTACGGGGCGTGGGTCCACCTACAGCCAGTAGGTGGCCAAGAGTAGGTTGCTGCAATTTTGGCAATGTTAGGGCTGCTTTGAGGGTCCTCTTTAAGGACCCCTTGGGTGGTCCTTAGGGGGTCGTACCTTGACGCCCTAACCCTTAAACCCCTATTCTAAGTACGGGAATCATTTTGGTGAGTTAGACCCTCATACTAAACTCTAAAACTCTTACGAAAAACTCTAGAACTCTCTAGTTCAACTTACTAGTTTCTAGGGCATTACATCAAGCACTTAGGCACGCATTTCAAATCAACATGGGTAAACTAACACAATACACATAATTTAATCAATTACCAAACATAAAACACAACACATTTACCTATTGCACTCGAGTTCAACCACAAAATGAAAGTGCGGTGTTCGGAAAACCCACCTTAATGCCAAATATCCAAATTTGAATAGCTAGGCGGCAAAGATTTCCAATTCCGAGCATGATATCACACAAAAATGCAAGTAAAATATGGAAAATTAACTAATGGGTGAGAGAGTACGAGATTTGAAAATGAGAGAATATGAAGGATTTTGAAATTTTAAATTGTTTGGCCTTTAAAACCTTTCGGTTCGCAGCATCATCGGCGGAGTAAGTCGTGCTCGCCGACCCACTAAGCGATGCGCCGAGTGGTACTTTACCTTGCTGAGTTTTACAGGACTCCCAGACATTTGGCAGACAAAATCGGGGTTGCCGACCTGTTCAGCAAGTCGCCGATTAAGCAATTAGCCCGCTTGGTTTTACAGACTTCCTCTTCAGGCTTTGTGGGTCCAACAGCGGTCCAAGTCGGGGCTCGCCGACCTGTTCGGTGAGTCACCAACTGGACTTTTGGCTCGCTAAATGACCCATTTTCTAGCACTTCTCACTTTTCAACCTGCACAATCAACACTAGTTATTCAAAATTTAAAACTAATGCATTAAAAACTTGGGTTGCCTCCCAAAGAGTGCCTTAGTTAACGTCGTGGCACGACGAAAGTACCCATTTACAGATCATTCTTCGAGTTTGCCAACGTATCACTTGGTAGGCCCACTTTTGGCCTTGGATTCACATGAGAAGAAATTTGTCCCATTTAGGTCTCTAATTGCTTGATTGACATGAAATGAGAGGTCACTGTCTGATTAAGTGTAGAGACATCCTCCTTCATCTCTTTTAACACTTTGTCCGATCCTTTAACTTTGTTGAGAATGCGTGAGTGAATGTCTTCTGTACGGCCACCTTCAAATTCCTTGGAGTTTTGACGCTCATGAGGAGGGACATACCTATCTTTGTCACCCTCCATTTCCTTCCAAGTGGCGTTACAATTACGCCAAACTCTATCACGGTCTCTCCAGCCCTCATCTCTATTCCAACCTTGATTTCCACCCGGTCTTGGGTAGTTTGCACAATAACCTCCTCCTTGATTGGCTAGGAAGCTCACTTCCTCATTGTACAATGCTTCAAATTGTGTTTCATCAGGGTTTACCCCACAAACACCCACAACAATAACACTCTTTGTACCAACGCCCATGAAATTTTAGCCAAGATATCCTGCTGGGTCATCATTTTGGCCATGTTTTGGTCTCTCTCTTGATCCTTTTTGATTTGCTCTTTTGTCATTCTAAAATTTAGAGGAGAGACTTGGTCTTCACGAGTGTACCATGCCCTATTGATCTTGATCATGCAATCAATGAGTTGAGATGCTACTTCATAGGGTTGTTGCATTATACCACCGGGAACAAGTTGATCAACAACTCATTTGTTCACCGAGTTGAGGCTCCTATAGAAGTATTGCAGTAGCACATTATTTGGAAGTCCAGGGGTAGGACATTCAAGCACCAACTTCTTAAACCTCAGTCACGTCTCATGGATTGGCTCACCTTACAAGCATTTAAAACCTTGGATGCAATCCCTAAGAGTCATCATATTTGATGGGGGAAAGAATTGCACTTGGAATGCGATAATAAGCTTATCCCAAGAAGTGATGGAATCCTTTGGCAAATCAGCCAACCACTTACTAGCCTCGCCCATCAGAGAAAATGAGAATAACCTGAGACAGACTAATTCTTGCGATATGCTCTTAAATGAGAATGGACCACAAACGTCCACGAAGTTTCAAATATGCTCATAGGGATCCTCATGAGCCATCCCCCCAAATAAACCTTTCAATTGTAGGAGCTAAAGCATTGTTCTAGTAATGTGACAAACAGTGTTTCCTTCAGTTGGAGGTAGACGTATTGCCCCCACACCACCCAATGGAATTGGGTCATTGACGTTTGGGTCGTTTACATTATTGAGGTTTCCAACATCATCTTAGTGTCCCACTTGACTTCCATTACTTCGGTTAACGCTCATTTCCTCCTCTGTTTAACACAAGCAACACAAAACAAAAAACTAAAATAAGTAGATTCAACTATAACTAGAAAGAGCACAATTCAACTTCACCAAAAGAATTTTAAACAACACCACTCCTCGGCAGCGACGCCATTTTGATTAATGTTTTAACATTTATCAGATACACTTCATCTAATTCTAAGTGCAAACGACCGTTAAGCAATATATAGCCTAACAAATAAGTTGGGGTTGAACCCACAGGGAGCGGTAAGTGTTCAAATTCAATCAAGAAGTACAAATGTGATCTAGCTAGATCAAAAAATACATGGAACAAATTAAAAGGAGTGACAAAAATGTCAAATGGGGGGTTTTGGTTTGCAATTATCAACTATAACGCAGTCACAAACAATTTCAAATAACAATAAGGAGAGGAATTCTCGGGATGTGATCTATTATAGATAAATTTTGATATATGGATAATTGAAACTACTAGTAAACAGATAAAAATCAGTGGGTAAGCTAGACTATAAGGGAGATAGTTTTCTCTCGAACAACTATCCCGAATGAAGTGACTTTTTTAACATCAACAAGCATAGCAATGAAGAACAATCCACACCTTAATTCATCCACTCTCTCGAGCTAGATGGGTAGGATTGGGTTTAGGATTCACTCTCTCGAGCTGAACCCAGCTCAACCCAATACCTACAAACCAGTAATCAATAGTCTTAGTTCTAAAACCTCTCTCTCTCGAGCAAGCTAAGAACACAAGGTTAGAACTGCATTTGCAACTACAATTCATAAATTAAACCACAACTAATGATTAAACTCACTTCAATATAGCATTTAAACTAGTAATTAACAATATTCATAAAATAATTCAACCCATAATCACATGATCACACCTTAAGAATTGAGGTTTTAGCCAAACATCATAAAAAGGTAAAACGGTTACCAAATCGATTAGCCATCAACTAGGTAAGAGTAATTAAGCCTTTACAATGCTCAAAAACCAACTAGGGAAGAAAATTAGTTTCCCACTTGCAAAATCTCCGAATTGAATCTCCAAAAACCATCAAGTCTACTAAGAACTATTCTAAAATGGTAGTAAACTAAAATCTGGAAAAGAGAACTTCTAAATTAATAATTCAAAATTGTATTTATAGTCGCCAAAAATTAGCCACAAAGGGCCATTAGGTGAGGTAAGTTGAGTTCGCCGAGTTGTTCAGCGAACCTCCCTTTGCTCTTTTCTATCACATTTTTGCATTAGCTCTCAGCATTCCCAAGTCCTGTAACTTTGGGTAATCACTCTTTGCATCACGGAACTGCTCGGCGATTCACCGACTGCCCCTTTTCTATCGCCGACTTGGTTTCTTCCCTCAAGGCTGGCACACTGGAACTTTAGGCGGTCAAAATACCCACTCGGCAATTCCCCTAGTGCTCTTGGCGATCATCAGGCTCTCCTTTCTTCATTTCTTTAATTTATTTTGTTCCTTTTTACCTGTTAGTGTCCTTTCGTTTCTCCTCAATCCACATACTTTAAAATCAAGGCTTTAACATCAATTGATAGCACAAATAAAGTATTTGAGGACACTAAATCTTTATAAATAAATCCCCAAATGAGTCCAAATCTCGGACTCATCATTGTACTGATTGTGTTTTTGATTTACTTAAGGACAAGGAAAAATTTAAGTGTGGGGTGTTGATGAGTATGAGATTTTGACTCACACTACATAAAAAATGATCATTAGCAACAATTAATTCTTAATAGCCGCTAAATATGTATTTTTAGCGGCAATTAGTATTCTTTGTATATGTCCCTAAAACTTTTAGCGAATTGGTTCTAATGGCATTTAACTAACACCGATAAATATTTTAGCACACTTTATTAATGTCAATATTTATTTCCGCTAAAATTTGTTTTATTTTACTGTCATTTGAGGCCTTTTTAGTGCAACAAATAATGCCTTCAATGCCTATTTATGTCCTTATCTGATGTGATTTTTATGTTTTATAGTTATGAAGACTAAAATACAAGGCAACGATGAATATATGAAAAAGAGGCCAAAAGCATTCAAAAGAGTCTAAATTCTCAGCTGAGGATCGCCTAACACAAAAGAGAGAATTTCCCAATAGGTTGGACCTTGCCTTATATAACTGTGTTCACATTAGAAAATAATCAATTCAAGTTGATAAAGAAAAATTCAAATGGTGATTCAACGCTCTTTGCACCTCCAGTGTGCAATGAGCCACCCTTAAGACTGCCGCTAGCCTTTTTGGCTTGTTCGGACATCGCCTTGAACTTATAGTGTTCCATTATTGGTGCAATTCATCAAAAATATGAGGAAACATCCCACTCAAACACTGATTAGTAACCCGGGCTTTCTTTAGCCAGCTAGACAGTCTTGCAGATGCCCTCCTCTCAAATGTGATCGCAATAACCATATCAAACCTCGGTTCCCAAGTACACATAGTCTGAAAAAATGAATATGGTTAGATAATAAAATACAGTAAAGTATACTAAAATTATTAAACTTAACAAAAAATTGTTTACCTTAATCTCATTAAACATCACCTGACGTATAGTGTTTGAGATCTCACTCCAGGAATGATAAACCTTTGTAAAAAGTCTTCTCACAGAGTTTTTTAAAGCTCATGCAGCATCCTTTGCAGGATGCCACCTGCAAAAAAAATAATAAGCATGTTAGTTCATGAATAATTCATTAAATATGCTCTAATAAGTAAAATAAAGTAACAAATAGATGATAAAACAAACTTACGTTGACCCATCCGACTCAATCATGACTCTGACAATCCAGTCCCTTTGCCCTGGTGCTAGAGCAGATGTCTCATGGGGTGTAGCACTAGGTGTAGGTGATACACCAAGTGTGACAATCCAGAAATTGTACACTAAACTAGAATCTACCATAAAAACTAGTAGGCTAAGTTAGAGCTTGACGCTAGGGTTAGAGCCTAGAAAGTATCTCCCCGTACCTTTAAATTCATGGTTTGGAGTTTGAACGTCAAGGCCTAAACCCCAAGGACCAACCATGGGTCCTTGAGGAAAAGACTAAAAAATGTGACCTGGGCAATGACCCACGAGGGGACCTACGCCCCGTAAGTCCATCCACGCCCCGTAGGAGGGGGTCGTGGGTCAAGCCCCTCAAAAACAAGCCACAGACCATGACCAACAATTTACCAGCATGGGCCGTGGTCCCACCCACGGTCCCTGTCTCCCTGGTCGTAGGTCACACCTGAAACTGCCATTTGGCAGTTAATGTTAGGTATCTTTTGGGGATTTCCTTTTTATTTAATGGTTATGTGGTGTCTTTTTAAGCCTATTTTAAACAACTATATAAGTATTTTTACCACTTAAATTAACCCATCTAAGATCATAATTCTTAAATCCCCAAATCAAAATCAAATCCTCTCCAAAAATCTTCTCTCTAGAACCCCAAAGAAGAAGAAGATCAAGTTAGGGCTTGAAGAAGGAGGCCTTTTCACACGAATTTGTTGGATTCCTTCACCTAAGGTATGGTAGTCTTTGATTCATGGATAGCTTTCTTCCATAAAGTCCTCAAACTCTCAATTTCATAGTAGAAAATTCTCTAAAACCTAGGGTTTTCACTCCAAGTCATGGATTCTTTCTAAAAATGTTTTTAATGATTTAATTATCATACATTATGATTGAATTGTTGATTATTATGGTTTTTATGAGAAAATCTCGCATGAATCCATGAAAGCCCCATAACCCTAATTTATGACTTGTGATTTGGGTGAATTGTAGTAACATGAATACTATGAAATTGTACTTGTAGTAGTTTAGTTATTTGAATCATGTTACCATCCATATCTAATGTAGTAATTCTAGATAGGTTGTTTGAATGTGATCTATTAGTCCTTGAAGGGTAAAACATGAGAATTAGCTATGTGTATGAGACTTGTGTGTATGCTATTAGATTGCTTTGAGAGTAAAGTGAATAAACTATAATCTATTTGTTGTGTTGATTGGATTATTATCCTCATGTACATACTTAGGTATGAATATCATACAATGAGAAAGGTTTGTCACCTATAGTGATTCACACCTCTTGAATCTAGGAGCTTTAGCATGAGTTTGTTGGATTGAGTGTCAAGACATTCTTCCGTAATTATAAAGTTAAGTCAAGACTTAACATAAACTCAATGGGAATGATTCTTAGCACCGAGTGGATAGTGATATGAGATGGATCACGATAGTAGAGGCCGAGTTTCTAGGAACAATCTCTTGGGATGAAAGCCCTCACGTTAGTAGAGGCCAGGTTTTCTAGTAGCAATCCCTTTATCCTATAAACTATGTGTTGTGATAGGTCTTTAGCTAGTGGATCCACCTAAGCTAATAGTTTGGTTCTACTTTAGGCAAGTTGGTCAACCCTTTTCGGTGTTGTGTAGACACCAGATTCCATGATTAAGCTCTTATGGTCTATGTCGGTTGAAGCTAATCCCACTATGATAAATGAATTATAATATGAGTTATGTACTATAGTTACTCAATAAGCTTTCCTTAGTGTGGGTATGAGTATGGGATCTTATTCATACATTGCACAAGCATGCTTTGAGGGTATTTATGGTATGTTTCCATTATAATATGATGATCAATGTGTTGAATATTCTTATATCTTATGCTTTTACACTAATCTTCATGATGAATCTTAAACTTGGTAAAGTGAATAGTTTTCAACTAAAATATCCCTTTTTAGCATGTTTCAAGGTTTTTCATGCATGGCTATCATACTTCGTGCATTTTTCTACTAACCCATATATTTTCTACATTTTTCCACAAAGTGTAGGTTCCGGTGTTTGAGGTGATCTACCTTTGATACAACTTTGGATCGACTATTCTCCTAGATTGTGGTGAGTCCTCATGGATCTGAGGACGAGGGATATCTTGTTGTTCATTTTTGCTCATTGTATTATACTTCCAGATTTCTATTGTAAGGGCCGTGACCCTATTTGAGACTTCGATTGTAATAGATGGATAATTGAGATAATGTCTAGACTTACGCTTTGCTTTTATGAAAACTTCTTAAGACTTGAAATATGTTTTACTCTTTATTGTTCTTTACTTATGTGATGATATGTTAAGTGGCTTACATAGTGCCTTTACGAGTGTTATGTGCCATGTTACGTCTAGGGGGTACCCTTGGGTCGTGACAAACTTGGTAAATCAGAGCAAAAGGTTTAGAATGATTCTAGGATGATGTCTCATAAGCCATGTCCAGTGGAGTCTTGTTCATGAGTGTGAAGTGCGCCACATTTATGAATGAGAGGCTATAAGATGTTAGGAAATTTCACTACTTTCATTACTCTTGAGTCGAGCCATAGAGTTTAACTCTATAAAGTCCCTCTCCTAATGCTTCTCTTGTGTCTTCAGGAAATGTATACACGGAGGGTGAATGCTAGAAGGGTGGAAGAGGAGAATGTGAATCAAGGAGTTCCTTAAGGTAATCAAGCTCCTCAAGTCAATCAAGCTCCGATTGATCTTTCGGTTATGACAGATGTGGAAATTAGGTCGGCTTTTCTAACATTGGCTCAAGCCATGACGGCCCAAGCTAATAGAGATGTTGGGACCCATGTGAACCCTAATATGAATTCCGTGGCTTCAAGGTTGAGAGATTTTACAAGAATGAACCCTCCCATGTTCTTTGGTTCTAAAGTGGGAGAAGATCCTCAAGAATTTATGGCGGAGGTTTACAAGATAATTGATGTCATGGGGGTGACTTCGGTAGAGAAAGCAGATCTAGTCGCTTACCAATTGAAGGGTATGGCCCAAGTATGGTATACTCAATGGAAGAAGAATAGGCCGGTTGATGAGTCCACAATTTGGACTTATTTAGGGCTATATTTTGATATAATTAGTGTCCTCAAATACAAATTTTGTCTCAATATCTGATGAAAATCCTTAAGTTTCAGGTAATTGGAGTTTGAGGCAAAGCATGGACACTACTTGGCAAGAAGGAACAAGGCGGCTGAAAAGAACGAAGAAATGAAGGCCTGAAGATCACCGAGCCCAATTGGCGAGTCGCCGATTGGCCTGGAGATCGCCTTTTGTTCCAGTGTGCTAAGCCCTGAAGGAAAAGGTCAAGTTGGCGATGAAATGGAACAGTCGGCGCATCGCCGATCAGTTCCTTGAAGCAGTACCATATCGCCCAACGACTCAAAACGCGAAGAGGCTGAAGGCTAAAATAGGAAGGCGATGAAATCGACCGCTGAGTGTATCGGCCATCCCGACTAACTTCGCCGAAGGGTCCTCTGCAGCACAAATTTTCAAACACTATAAATACTTGTTTAAATTTCTAGCTTAGTATCATATTACTATTATCATTCAAACTTTTTTTTACAGTTTTTAGAGAGTTTAAGTTTTAGAGGGTTTTGGACACTTTGTTCTAAGACCTTGAAGATTCAAAGGGTTTAAACTCCAAGAAATTGGATGTGGGTCTCAAAGATTCTTCACTCCTGATGTGTTTTAAGACTTAATCCTTCATACCCAGATGATGGAAACTGATATTGGTATAAATTTTTATCTCTTTTACATGTCTAATTAAAACCCCAATTCTTGGGGTGTGATTTTGTGAATATGGGTTAGATTATC
>NW_006239063.1:1274730-1300805 GCF_000226075.1 Solanum tuberosum | reverse complement strand
CCCCACTATAGTCTAGCCTAGTCACAAATACTCAACAATTTACTATCAAAAGCATGTACCCGATAATGTAGTCTATCCCGTATTCCTGTCACATCCCAAGAATCCCGTCTCTCTACCTCATTTTCGTATATTTTTGCTATTTTTAGTTAATATATACAAAAACCCCATTAATAATTGACGCTTGCGTCACCCCTTTAGATTTAGTATGTTTATATTCGATAATGTTTATAGCTATGACTAATTAGAACTTAATTTTATTTTTCTATTAATTCTCAAAATCACTCTCTTGGGACTCGACCCCAACCCTTGGTTGGGTTACTTTACTATTGTATGATCGTAGACACTTGAATTGGAAGTTGTGTCTTGCACTACAAGAAAATGGGTCTTTAGCGACAGGAAAATTAGTCTCTAAAAGGGCAAATCCAGTCGTTATTGGTCATTTACGACTGGACAAAAATTGGTCATCGTCCGTCGTTAGTAGCTCCGACGTTAATACTAGACGACCAAATTCAAGTCCGGTCGTTAAGAAATCTTTAGTGACGGCAAAAAAATTGGTCATTAGATCTTTTTTGCGATCACATTTCCCCTTCGTTAATTTTTATCTTGGTCGCTAGATAACTTCATATAGTTATATTATAAGCTCTTTTAGCGACTGGAATCCATGTTAACAACCACATATTTCCCTTTGTTGATATTTTTAAAAAATAAATATTATTAAATAAAAGCTTACATTTTGTCTGATCCCTTGTGATTGATAATTAAAAATCATTATATTTCATATATATGTAATTAAACAAACATTTCCAATGTCATAAAATAGATTCAATAATATAAATTGATGATAATGTAAGTACGTACGTAGTTAATTACGTACAATGAACGAAGAGTTTCTAAAAATCCTACAAAAAGAAAAATAAGAATCTAGAATGTATATATATATATATGTAGAGATGCTAATTAATAATTTAAAGAAAATAGCCTAGTTTTGTAAAATAAGTTTAATGAACTTCTTGCACTTTAACTTGTTCATCTCTACTAATATCTTCAATTGTTGTTCAACTCGCTCCACATGACTTGAAAGATCCTTCGTCACTTCAAATTCTTGATCATGATCTGTTGCAAGGATAAATATTTGCATCAGTTAATTGAATAATTCAATCCGATATATATGTTGTGGAGACATAAATAATGATTGTATAATTATTTTCTCATCAAAAATTCCAGATTGTAAGAAATTAAAATGATTTGTTTCACAAGAATATTCGGCAAAGTACAGAAGCACAACGTTAACAACATATAGTACTAACTAATTTAATCAGAAGAAGAGAACTGAAAGTGCAGAAGTTTGAAATGCTGCCAGGGAGACTGCTCTTAGTGAAATTAATGAAAGGATAAAAAAACAAATGATGAAAAGAAGGATAAGAAGGCAGAGATTCATGTCAAGTTACAAAAAGATAGACGAAACAGTAATATGTCCAAAGGGGAATACTTTTGATTTTAACTGGTCACATGATGAGCTAGCTGCAGCTATTGATACTTCATGCCTTAAGTAGTAAAAAGCTTACTGACCTGTAAAATGATTCAGCAATTACTTTATTCACTTGATGATGGTGGTGATGAAGGATCTCTAAAGATTGCACTATCAAACATTTCACATTTCTTCTCTATGTTATCCAAGTGTCTTTTAATTGATTCATTTTCTTTTCGAGTCGCATTCAGTTCTTCTAATAGTGCAGCCTTTTCCTTTCGACTCGTATTTAGCTCTTCTAACAGTGCAGTCTTTGCAGCGCTACCTCCTTTCAAATCCCTATTGGTTATCCCACCACCAAATCCAATCACATGACTCTTGCTTTGAGGTCCGAAACATCTTTCTACCACCTCGATATTAGTAAGCGACGGCTCAACTTGTAGTAGTTCTTGAATTTCATCCTGTAAAATACAAGAAAATTAAAGGATAATGCAATATACATTCAGTAAAAGTATGTAACCAGAAATTTGTAAATGGACATACATATTTTTTATTAGTTTCAGGTTCGAGAAGCTTGTTGTCCTTCTTACGAGTCTCAAAGAAGATAGTCGCCATGTCCGGTGGATTACCATGCTTTCCTCCCTTAACATTCAAACAGTCATATATTTGAAACGAAGAGGAGCTTTCTTAATAGGAGTAGAAGAATCGCATACGTACCAATTCATAAATTATCTCTCTAATTGGCTTGCTACCCGTACGGTGAGGCATACTCAACTTAGACCTATTCCTTGCGTTTCGCGTACTTGTTTCCTGTATTAACAACACATTAGCAACATTATGATAGACAATTTAAATGACTGGTTAGTAAATATCCTACCTTAAATTTTTTGGATAAAAAATGCTCTTTGACCAACCATTCCCAATCATTCTTGTCGACCCCCTGTGGCACATCTTTGAGAACCTCTTTCAATGGTTTCGACTTTGCATTCATGTGCAGTGATCCTCTCCAATTGTTCCACAACCTTCTCATATGTTTCAATACATGATCTCTATGGCCATTCATGTCATCACTGTCAAATTTTTCCTAATATATATTGCAGACAATAGATAGGCACAGAGCATAAGAAAGAAAGAAAGAAGAAGATTAGAAGGAAAAGAAGACGAGATGAAAAACATAGCATGCAGTGTCTTGAAAGAGTGTCACAACAAGATAAGATAAGAAGACGAGATGAAGAAGTTCTTATTGATTACTAGCTAACCACACTATACTAAGATCAACTCTTAAATATATAATCAATAAAGTTGTAAGTGTAACATTATTGATGCATTTGATGGGGTGGGCTGAAAACAGGGGGACATGGCAGATTATGGACAATGATAGAGGAAATTTGCAGACAATAGATAGAAAAATAACAGAGCATAAGAAAGAAAGAAGAAGAGAAGGAAAATAAGACGAGATGAAAAACATAGCTTGCAGTGTCATGAAAGAGTGTCACAACAAGATAAGATAAGAAGACGGGATGAAAAAGCTCTTACTGATTACTCGCAAACGACATTGTACTAAGATCAACTATTAAATATATAATCAGCAAGGTTGTAAGTTGTAAGTGTAACATTGTTTATACACTTAATGGGGTGGGCTGAAAACAGGGGGACAATTGCAGATTATGGACAACGACAGAGGGAATATTGCAGACAATAGATAGACAAATAACAGACCATAAGAAAGAAAGAAGACGAGATGAAGAAGCTCTTACTGATTACTAGCAAACCACACTGTACTAAGATAAGATAAGAAGACAATATGAAGCTCTTACTGATTACTAGCAAACCACACTGTACTAAGATCAATTGTTAAATTTTGAGAAAGGTAATTGGTCTGCTTACTTCTATTACTAAATGTTGTAATATGTTGTCGAGAAAGTCAAAGAAATGAACCAAGAACAAGATTCAAGAAATAGCAATTCAATCAGTAGTAATCATTTAAATCCTTACAGTGACAGCTCCCCACATGTGTTCCAAATTAGCTTCTTCGATGTCTGTCCATGAGTGTACCCGCAAAGGACACATATTACGATCACGAACTAAGGAACCTAAGTGTCTCGAAAATAAAGCATGATGATCCCCAACAACTCGATTATGATAAAAAGTGACTCGAAGCTTTTCTCCAGGTTTGAGTCCTGTAACAACTTTACACAAATTTGGTCCTCTAACCTTTTTAACCTTCTCAAATTCACATGACCCTACAAGTTTTGATAGAAGTCAAACATAAAAGAGTATCAATTTGAAAACAATAAAGATGTCCTACAACTTAAGAAAGTTATATACCTGTTTTTCTTCTCTGATTATCTTGCATCACTTCAACTTCATCTCGAGGAACGGTAGGATCATCTTCCATTGGATCTAACCCCGAAAGAACACAATTATTATTTTGAGCGAGTTCATTCAGTTCATACTCTGCATTTTCAGAATCTTTACTTTGTCCATTCAAAGTCCTCTTTTCAGCGCACCTTCTCATAGAGCTCACAGATGTAAAACTTTGTGCTTGCTCCATTGCTAATCAAACATTAAAACAAACTCAATCCACTAACAGAAAATGAATTTACCTACTAAAGCTCAAGAGATTCTATCCATAGAAAACTAGAAACGGAATATACTTGAAGCAATTTCATATCAGTAGTACTTAGAAGTTCTTATAGGTACATGTGGGGGTTCTCTACTTGCTTTTCTGGTGCACATACTTGGACTATTGTATATATAAGACCTTAAAGTCGATAAATACCTGATTTACTTCTCAAATCTTGTTGCATTACTTCAAGCTCATCATGAGGAAAGGAAGTATCATGTTCTATTTGACTAAAACCAGGTTGCCTAAGGTTCTTATTATGTGCTAGTACATTTGTATCAGAAGATACCGCATTGTACCCTTTACTTTTTCCAATTGAAGTTCTCTGCTGAAAAGTACTTCCTCTGCCAGAATCCACAGATGTAAAAATCTTTCTATTTGCCTTGCCTATAATAAGAACATTATAAAATTTCAAACTCAAATCAAAAAAGAAATATACAGGTTGAGAAAATAAAATATAATACCATATTTTCTTCTCAAAGTATCTTGCATTACTTCAAGATTGTCAGGAGGAAATGAAGTATCACTTTCGATTCCATCAAAATAAGGAGGGACGACATTAGTCTTCTGTGCAACGACATTCTGATCATATGTAGCAGAATTTAAACCTTTGTTGTTTCCAATCATTTTTCTCTTTTCGACGCTTCCTCTAACAGAGCTGAGAGATGTAAACCCTTTACCTCGGCCCATTACTTCAAGATCATCATGAGAAAATAAAGTATCAACTTTAATTGGATCAAAACCAGGTTGCATAAGGTTCTTATTGTGTGCTAGTTCATTTTTACTTTTTCCAATTGACATTCTCTGTACAACATTACTTTCTTTACTAGAGCACACATATGTAAAGTTCTGTCCATTCTCCTTTGCTACAATTCAAACATTATACATCCTTAGTCGTCTAACAATAATAAAAAATTGTATACTAAGAAAATAAAATAAGATCAGAAACCTGGTTTACTTCTCGCAGTCTCTTGCATTGCATCAAGATTTTCATGAGGAAATGAAGTTTCATCTTCTATTTGATCAAGACAAGGTTGCATCAGATTCTTGTCCGATGCTAGTTCATTCCTATCAGAATATGCAGCACTAGAACCTTTGTTGTGTCCAATCATTTTTCTCTTTTCGACACTTCCTCCAACAGAGCTGAGAGATGTAAACCCTTTTCCTCGTCCTATTACTTCAAGATCATCATGAGAAAATAAAAGGTGCAACAACTAAAATTATATTTAATCGACCAACAATAATAAAAAGAATTGTATACTATGAAAATAAAATAAGATTAGAAACCTGGTTTACTTCTCGCAGTCTCTTGCAATTCATCAAGATTTTCATGAGGAAAGGAAGTTTCATCTTCTATTAGATCAAGACCAGGCTGCATATTATTCTTGTCCGATGCTAGTTCATTCCTATCAGAATATGCAGCACTACAACCTTTACTTTTTCCAATCGAAGTTCCCTGCACTACAATACTTCCTTTAACAGATCCCATAGATGTAAAGTTCTGACCGATTTCCTTTTCTACAATTCAAACATTATAAAGTCTTAATCAGTACACTAAATAACCTGAATTTCTCTCTAAGGCTTCTCCATACAAGATTTTCTAAAATAAATCTCTTAAACAAACATCAATATAGATCTATTAGAGATACATATGAAAGTGAACTTTCCTAAAGTTAGAGCTGGAATCAACATAAAGAAAACATCTATTTAGAACTGAATGTACATACCTCTATAGCTTGAGAAATTAAAGCACAACACCTGACAATAAAAATGTGTAGCTTGAGAAAATAAAATATAATACCTGATTTGCTTCTCAGAGTCTCTAGCATTATATTTGTTGGATCAATCAAGGTTCTCTTTTCAGCAGTTACTCTTACAGATCCCATAGATTTGAGGCTTTGCCCTCGTCCCCTGGCTAACGCACCAGGTGGAAGGAATGATTGCTTTAAATTCTTTGAACTTGATCCCATTTCAGATTTCTTAAAATTTAAAGGACTCATTTCATCCTATCATAAAGTCCAACAATAGAGTACATTTAGCTAAGTATCTTTTACGACGGATATTAACATAGAACAAATATAAAAATAGCTAGGATAAACAAACAAAAGATAAATGCTACTACACATTGTCTCTATTCATTTCATACAAAGTAAATAAGAAGATATTGTTATTCGATCAACCTCTATTCACTGTAACTACTTCAATGGATCAAAATTACATATAGAAGATTTAGAATATGTGCATGTAATTGAAAAAATATAAGCATCCACTATGAAGTTCCAAACCTGTATGAGTTCTTTTTCTTTTTCTTTCAATTGAATCATGTAAATCCTCAGAATCATTATCATTCTTTTGCATATCATCAAAAGAATCACGAGGCATAAACTTTCGCACCACATTCCAGCCTTTATTAGAATGATCTCTCGCATAAAATACTTGTGATGCTTGATTGGCTAATACAAAAGGCTCATCCGTTTTCAAAATTCGTTGTGGGTTAACACTCACAAAGTCATATTCATCCATTTTAACTCCCCTTTCTTTGTCATATACGTCATACCACATACATCTAAACAAAACCAATCTTCTCCCCCCGATAAATTGTAATTCAAGAATCTCTGTTAGTTCTCCATAGTAATCAATTATTCTATCTTCTTCATCAGTCTCACCGGCAACAACTATCCCACAATTTTGAGTCCTCAAACCGTTATCATAATCTTGTACATGAAATCTATACCCATTAATAATGTAGCCTTTGAAACTTGTCACGTATTTCATAGGACCACGTGACAATGTGAGTAAATCTTCCATTTTCTTACTATTGTCATGTTCGTATAATCCTGCAATCTATCATGATTAAGAACATAGTTTAGCAAATATTATTTCCATGATTTGAAAATAATAGTTTTTAAATAGTATTCACCTTTTCTTTAAACCAACTGATGAATTGTCTATCTGAATTTTTTTGAGAGGAATCACCTGGAACTTGAGAAAACTCTCTATAGAAGATTGAAGCATAATAAGAGTCATTACCTACTCGAGAAGAATTACATTTTGAAGCATTTTGAAGAATTACAAAATCATTATTTTGAAAAGTAATTACTTACTCGAGAAATGGTTGAACTTCATCACAATTCTTCAAAATATAAATATGGGCTTGCTCCATTTCTTTTAAATCAAGTCGGTGTGTCTTGCCACCCTTTAAAGCTCTTCCAGGTTGGCAAAACATCATTAAACCTCCATCAGATTCTATAGCACCCCCATCATAATTCCGTTCAAGGCGATTAAATTTTGTTTCCATTGTATGCAAATACCTTGAACATAAGGTTGTAAATTCATTTGCTATATGTCCCTCTGCAATAGAACCTTCAACGCATGATCTATTACGAATAAAAAGCTTCAAAAAGTATAACCATCGCTCTATTGGATACATTGATCGATATTGAACAGGTCTAACAATCATAGCCTCATTAGCTAAATGAATTGGCAAGTGCTCCATGACATCAAAAAAAGCAGGAAGGAAAACCTTTTCTAACTTGCATTGAGTTTCAGGAATTTGTGCTTCTATTTGTTCCAACTCCTCTAGTTTTAAGCACTTTGCTCCAAGAATATTGAAAAACAATGACAACTCAATTATTGGCTCACGCACCTCCGTGCATAGCATACTACGTATGGCAAGTGGGATTAAATGTTGAAGAAGAACATGACAATCATGACTTTTTAATCCTGAGATTTTGTGATCTTTCATATTGATACAATGAGAAATATTTGATGAAAATCCATCAGGAACCCTTAAATCCTTCAAAAAATTTAAAAACTTGTGCTTCTCTTCAGGAGATAATGTGAAACATGCTGTTGGTAGCTCATACTTGTCTCCATTTTCTTTTGGATGTAATTCTTTCCTGATGTTCATTTCTTGCAAATCCAAGCGACTGCTCAGGGTGTCTTTTGTTTTGCCTTTGATATTTAAGATTGTTCCCAAAATATTATCACATATATTCTTCTCAATGTGCATCACATCTAAATTATGCCGCAACAACAAAGTTTTCCAATATGGAAGATCAAAAAAAATACTCTTCTTATTCCAATTATCACCTCTTTTCTCATGTGATACTTTAATCTTCTTCTTTGGATCATTTGTTAGAGGTAACCCATCTAAATCAGCCACTTGATCAAGTATGTCATCACCAGATAATGTATTTGGAGGTAATCTCCACTCTGTAGTACCATCAAATGACTTTTTATCTTTCCTCCATTTGTGATTAAGAGGAAGAAAGCGTCTATGACCCATATAACACTGTTTTTGACCATTATTCAACCTAATTGAGATTGTTTCTTTATTACAACATGGGCAAGCTAATTTTCCTTTTGTACTCCAACCAGACAGATTTGCATAAGCTGGAAAGTCATTAATGGTCCACAATAAAGCAGCATGCAACGTGAAGTTCTGTTTAATTGATGCATCAAAGGTAACAACTCCAGTTTTCCATAATTCATTTAATTCATCAATCAATGGTTGAAGATAAACATACAATTGCATCTCCGGGACTTCCAGGACCGGGAATAAGCATTGACAAAATAAAATTTTCCTGTTTCATGCATAACCAAGGTGGTAAAATTTATAAGGAATAAGTACCACCGGCCAAATACTATATGGAGTTCTAGAACATCCAAATGGTTGAAACCATCACTAGCAAGTCCAAGTCTAACATTACGAGGCTCCATAGCAAATGATTGATGAAGTTCATCAAACTTTTTCCATGCTTTTGAATCAACTGGATGCCTCATAATCCCATCACGAGCTTTGTTTTCATGATGCCATCTTCATTAAAGAAGACGTTTTTTGAGCACATAAACAATCTTTGAAGCCTTGTCTTTAAAGGAAAATAGCGTAAGATCTTGTGAGGTATCTTTTTTCCCTTTCTAAGTCTAGTTTCTCCACTATTTTTATCCTCCTTCCATCTAGATGCACCACAAATTTTGCAAGAATCAACTAACTTATCATTCTTCCAATATAACATGCAATCATTCTTACATGCATCAATCTTATCATATGAAAGCCCTAGGCTTCGAATTAGTTTCCTTGCTTCATAATATGAATCTGGCAAGTTTGATTCATCAGGCAACAAATCATTCTTTAACATCTTCAATAACATATTAAATGAGTCATTACTCCAACGACAATACTTTTAATATGAAGCAATTTCACCAAAGTAGAAAGTTTTGAAAGTTTTGAACCTTTGTATAGTGGTTGATCATATTCCTTTAAAAGACTATAGAATCTTTTCGCTTCAGGATTTGGTTCCTCCTCGGGAATATCATCTCCGCCAGTATTCATATTTTCTATATTAAAAGTAGGATGTAAATCTGTAAGAATTTCATGTATTTCATCCTCTTCATCATCCTCGCCAATTTCATTTTCATCATCTTCAGATTCAGAATCTGATTCTTCTGTCTCACCTATCCTCTCTCCATGGTGATACCAAAAGGTATAATTTTGGATCATTCCATGTACTATTAAATGTGATCTAACTATCTCTCGTGTTCGAGAAACTGCATTACAACATTTAACACATGGGCATCTTATTTCATTCGCTTTCCTCAATCTTGTAAAAGTATAATTCAAAAAGCTTTCTACCCCATGTATATAAGCATCATCAAGTCTATTATGAATAAGTTGCATCCATTGCTTATCAGGTGCCATAATCCGGTCTAGACAATAGAATGTGGAACAAAAGTATTTCAGTACAAAAATACAAAAGGTGCAACAACTAAAATTATATTTAATCGGCCAAGAATTAATAAATCAATCAAACAAGTTCGAGAGGGGGTTGACAAACCTAAAAAATAGTTATATCTCCTACATGCTAAGATACTTGAATCATAGAACCAATTTGTCGAGTATTTAAGTAAATAAAAATTCTAAGCAGATGAAGAATGGTAAATGTTCTGGTGTTGTGTTGATGAAATAAAAAAAATAGATACTGAGAAAAAAAAGGGGACAACAAATTAATTACCAATAATTCTAACTTTGCGTTCATTAGATTCTTCTTGACATGTATAAATGAATCCAATGGAGTTCTGCTATACATGAACTTGATCAGGTCCACAAACTTGAAGTTGCATGTTAAATTCTTCAAGAAAGTAGGGGTTACCTCTAGGTGTGTATAATAATGCAAATAGAATTGTGCAACAAAAAATTTAACCAGGTACACTAATAGTTGATTTAGTAGAAATGACAATAGTTCTCAGTTTCTCTGTACAGCCCACTGAATCATATAAAAAATCTACAAGCTTTATTTTTTATCTAAAAGAATTAATGTGGACAGTTTCTGGAACACTGTCAACTAATAAAAACTGAAGTTAGATGCAACTGAATTTTAAATCCATTTTAGTATACAATTGAATTTCAAAGATAAAAAAAACCATACAGAAAACAAGAATGAGACAGCATATAAAACGCCAAAAATAAATTGAACTTAATAGAATTCAATGAAAGGAAGCTTAAGTATTTGGCTGAGAGAAGGATAAGAAAAACTAACTGTTTCTCGCTGCTCTGCACTCTAGATTAACTGTGTTTCTCGCTGCTCTGCACTGTTTCTCGCTGCTCTGCTCTGCACTCTAGATTACTTAGCTAACCTAGCTATTAATCAAACATATATACAAGAATTCAATGAATTTGGCGAGTTACCAATAGCAGACAAACACATTATAAATATGGACAAAACACAGATTTCATCCAGCAGAATAAGAACATGGCAAATTAGACATCATGAAGAATACAAGTTCAGACATATAGACAAAAAAGGAAGGGGAGCAGCAAAGCAATTTACATAGAAGTATGCCCTCAGAAAGGGATCATTACAATTGATAAAATAAAGTTTTTCCTAATCTACGTTAGCACACAAAAACTTTCACAAAAAGACAAGGTACATCGTCATCTGTAACATTCAAGCATGTAGCAATAAATTATGTCCCACTTTGAATTTTATCTATTTTTTATTATGTAACTCGAATCTTCCAATTCTAAAATTGTAATTCAATAACCAAAAATGGAACCTGACAAAGACTAACATAAAACTACTTGATCTGCCTCAAATGAGCACAATTTTTGTACAAAAACTAATCGAAAAAATGTTGACAGATACAAAATTGCAGCTCCAAGTATAATAGAGTAACAATAAGAAGAAAAAACTAATCAGATGTGATATATGTGACTAAGGCAATAGACTGCTTCACAAACAATTGCTTTCTACTATAGGAACATGTTGCTCTCTTACTAAATTTCATGTCATTTCCCTATAAAATTCAGTCAAACACATACTAAACAGTAATAGATAGTGTGCTGAACCTTGGCACATATAGAAGTTCAACACAAAATTGGTTGTATTTGGTAAAGAAACTTTTGGCTGGATGAGAACAAAGACCATATACATTAATTCTGATCATACATAAAAAAAAGCTACGATCTTCATGTTTGATCTGAAAGACTTATTCTCGATTACAATATTAGGGGATAAAGAATGATTGAATACAAGAATTAGATAACATATAAAGCGCCAATAACAAATTGAACATGATGGAATACAAAGAGGTGGGTTAAAGGATTTGACAGACATAAGGAGAAGAAACACTTACAGTTCTTGTAGCTCTGTACAATCCATTTATTCTATATTGATAAGAACTCTGTCGATTCATATAAACTATCTTTCATATAGAATAATCAATAAGTACAACGCACAAAAGATTGTATTTTAGTAAAAACAATATCTAATGGGATGAGAAACAGAGAACAACTCCATCAATCCTAATCATACCTAAGATATATTCTTGATGAGTCCAGGGACAATCTTAGTAGATAAATAATGATCAATGTTTCCTCTAAACATTATAACGTCACATCCAATTTCATATAAAATTGAATTCCAGATACAAAAACAACTTTCAGACAAAGATAAAATCGTCACACCAGTTCCACTTAGAATTGAATTCCAGAACGCCAAAAACAAATTAAACCTGATAGAATACAAAGAGGTCAAATGATTTACCAGAGAGAAGAGAACAATCACTTACTATTGATTTTGTAAAGGAGGAAGTTCTGATCAATTGCTCTGTAGATTCAAAGCTTACTCTGCTTGAAAAAATGAAGAACAAGAACCTCTCTGTAGATTCAAAGCTTACTCTGCTTGAAAAAGTGAAGAAGAGGAACCTCTCTGTAGATTCACAACTATCTTATTTTCTCTTACGAACGAAGAAAACTGAAACCTAGTGATGAGCCGCCGTGGATCTAATGAGAAACGTACGTAGGGCTTCTCTCAAATTGTTTCTCAAATAAAACCGAGGGAAAAATACGCGGCTTTTTTTTTTGTTTAAGTTATTATTTGTAAATTTAATATTTAACCCAAAATATAATTATTCTTCAATAAAAACAAAAAAATAATTATATATATATACTAGTAATTTGTTTTAACGACCGGAAAATAATTTTAGAACGACTAATATTTATCCTCTCGCTTATAATATATTAAAAACTAACTCTAACGACCAAAAAAATTATTTTGTCATTAGGAATACACTTTTTACGACCACATCTATGTCCCTTCGTTAAGAAATGGTCGTTAAAATGCACTTTTCTTGTAGTGTTGATTACGCAAACATCACCGGTAGGAGCGGGTCCCATAGATTGGGAGGTGTTCAAGAAAGCATTCCTTGATAGGTTCTTTCCCCGATTGAAGAGGAAATCTAAGGTGGAAGAATTTATCAACCTTCGTCAAGGTGGTATGAGTGTTCAAGAATATTCTCTAAAGTTTACCAAATTTTCCAAGTATGCTCCGGCTATGGTGGCGGATCCTAGGGATGAGATGAGTAGGTATGTGATGGGTATATCCAAGGTGGTAAGAAAAGAATGTCGTACGACAATGTTCCTTCATGATATGGATATGTCACGTCTTATGGTGTATGCCCAACAAATGAAGGATGAGAAACTCCAAGGCAACAATAGAGAGGTAAAAAGAACTAGAACCAGTGAAGGAAATTTCTCCAATGCTATGTCTGATGGGCAAGGTCGACAATGGTTCAAGAAAAGGTTCTCCAACCAAGGCTCCTCTAATGCTTCCCCAAGGGTCAATAATGATAGGGTGCCTGACCCTAAACCTCAAGGAGGCAATAGTGGTGGTTCCTATGTGGCTAGGCCTAATTGTGCAAAATGTGGTAGAAAACATGAAGGCAAATGCTTAGTTAGCTCGGATGGGTGCTATGGGTGTGGAAAGAGTGGCCACAAGATGAGAGATTACCGGTACTCATGGCCAAGGGGAGAAAAGGCAAACAAACACCTCCAAGCGGTTCCAACTCCAATGCCCAAAAGCAAAACCACTTTTATGCTCTTCAATCCCCAGGTGACAAAGAGAGCTCCCCGGATGTGGTGACCGGTATGTTACAAGTATTTTCTATTGATGTGTATGCTTTGTTAGATTCCGGTGCCACTTTGTCCTTTGGTACACCTCTTGTGGCTATGAATTTTGAAATACTCCCCAAAGTATTAGTAAAGGCTTTTTCGGTTTCTACCCCTGTTGGTGACTCGGTAGTGCCAAAAAGAGTCTATAGAAGTTGTCCTATTTCCTTATCTCACAAAGTTACTTTGGTAGATTTGGTAGAATTAGACATGCTATATTTTGATGTGATTTTGGGTATAGATTGGTTACATGCATGCTATGTCTCTATAGATTGTAGGACCCGGGTGGTCAAATTCCTATTCCCAAATGAGCCTATTTTAGAATGGAAGGGGAAAATTCTATCCCTAGAGGTCAATTTGTTTCTTGTCTCAAAGCTAGCAAAATGATCTCCAAAGGGTGCATTTACCATCTTGTTAAAGTGATGGATGTTGAGTCCGAAGCCCATTCTCTAGAGTCGGTCCCCTTGGTGAATGAATTTCTGAAAGTCTTTCCCGATGACTTGCCCGACATTCCTCCCGAGTTGGAAATAGGTTTTGGCATTGACCTTTTGCCGGATACGCAACCTATCTCCATTTCTCCTTATAGAATGGCTCTGGCTGAATTGAAAGAGTTAAAAGAGCAATTGAAGGATTTTCTAGATATGGCCTTTATCCGACCGAGTATCTCTCCATGGGGTGCTACAGTGTTATTTATTAGAAAAAAAGATGGGTCACTTAGAATGTGCATCGACTACCGCCAATTGAACAAAGTGACCGTTAAGAATAAATATTCCTTTCCGAGAATTGATGACTTGTTTGATCAACTCCAAGGGGCTAGTTACTTCTCAAAAATTGACCTTCGTTCGGGATATCACCAACTTAGGGTGAGAGGGGATGATATACCTGAGACGGCTTTCCGAACTAGGTATGGGCATTCTGAATTCCTTGTGATGTCATTTGGCTTAACTAATGCCCCGATTGCATTCATGGATCTAATGAATAGGGTGTTTAGACACTACCTTGATATGTTTGTGATTGTATTTATCGATGATATTTTGATCTATTCAAGGAGTGAGAATGATCATATGGACCATTTGAGGATGTATTGCAAGTCCTTAAAGACCACCAATTATATGTGAAGTTTAGTAAATGTGTATTTTGGCTAAGGTCCGTAGCCTTCCTTGGTCACATTGTCTCGAACAAGGGTATTGAGGTAGATCCTAAGAAGACAGATGCGGTCAAGAGTTGGCCTAGACCTCTAACTCCTTTCGACATTAGAAGCTTTTTGGGTTTGCCCGGTTACTATAAGAAGTTTGTTGAGGATTTTTCCTCCATTGCTTCTCCTTTGACGACTTTGACTCAAAAGAAGGCTAAATTTGAGTGGCCGGAGGCTTGTGAGAAAAGCTTCCATGAATTGAAAGATAGACTTACTTCCACTCCGGTGTTGACTTTACCGGAGGGTACCAATGATTTTGTTGTATATTGTGACGCCTCTAGAGTGGGTTTGGGATGTGTCCTCATGCAAAAAGGTAAAGTGATTGCCTATGCTTCAAGGCAACTCAAGGTACATGAGAAGAATTATCCGACCCATGATTGTGAATTATTGGCGGTAGTGTTTGCTTTGAAAATATGGAGACACTATTTGTATGGGGTCCATGTGGATGTTTTCATCGATCACAAGAGCCTTCAATATGTGTTTAGTCAAAATAACTTGAATCTCTCACAAATAAGGTGGTTAGAACTTTTGAAGGATTATGACATGAGTGTCCTTTACCACCCCGACAAAGCCAATGTTGTAGCGGATGCACTTAGTAGATTATCCATGGGTAGGGTGGCTCATGTAGAGGATGAGAAGAAGGAATATGTTCGTGAGGTACATAGATTGGCCCGGTTAGGTGTCCAACTAGTAGATTCTCCTAAGGGTGGTTTCACGGTTCATAATGGCTCCGAATCGTCCTTTGTGGTAAATGTGAAGTCTAAACAAAACCTTGATCCAATATTAGTTGAGTTGAAAGAATCGGTACTCAAGAAGTCTGTTGAGGCTTTCTCCCAAGGGAGAGATGGGGTACTTAGGTATCAAGGTCGATTATGTGTTTGATGTGGATGGGTTAAGGGAAAATTTTAGAAGAGGCTCATGGTTCTAGATATTCTATTCATTAGGGAGCCACCAAGATGTACCGTGATCTACGGGAAGTCTATTGGTGGAATGGTATGAAAAAGGATATTGCGGAATTTGTAGCCAAATGTTCTAATTGTCAACAAGTTAAGGTTGAGCACTGAAGGCCGGGAAGTTTTTTGCAAGATATACCTCTTCCCACTTGGAAGTGGGAAGAGGTGAACATGGATTTTATTGTGATTTTGCCTCGTACTCGAAGGCAACATGATTCTATTTAGGTCATTGTTGATAGGATGACAAAATCAGCCCACTTTATTCTTGTTAAGGTATCTCACTCGACGGAAGACTATGCCAAGTTGTATATAAGAGAGATAGTGAAGTTGCATGGAATTCCTCTATCTGTCATTTCGGATCAGGGTACTCAATTTACATCTCACTTTTGGAAGTCATTCCAAAAAGGGCTTGGTACTAAGGTAAAGCTTAGCACCGCTTTCCAACCTCAAATGGATGGTCAAGCGGAACGCACCATTCACACTTTAGAGGACATGTTGAGGGAGTGTGTTATAGATTTTAAAGGTAATTGGGATGACCACTTGCCCTTGATAGAATTTGCCTACAATAATAGTCACCACTCAACTATCGGTATGGCTCCTTTTGATGCTTTGTATGGTAGGAGATGTAGGTTTTCGGTCGGTTGGTTCGAGGTAGGTGATATTGCTCTCATTGGTCCTGAATCGGTTTATGAAGCTATTGAGAAAGTCCGGCTCATTAGAGAGAGGTTGAGGACGACTCAAAGTAGGTAAAAGTCTTATGCCGATGTGAGGAGAAGGGACCTAGAATTTGAAGTTGGTGATTGGGTCTATTTGAAAATCTCCCCTATGAAGGGTGTGATGAGCTTTGGCAAAAAGGGGAAACTTAGTCACCGGTATGTAGGCCCATATCAAATTTTGAAGTGTATTGGGAAAGTTGCCTATGAGTTGGATTTGCCAAATGAGTTGGCCCAGTTCACCCGATATTTCATGTTTCTATGCTTAAAAAGTGTATTGGGGACCCGATGTCCATTATTCCTCTAGAAGGGTTAGGAGTTGATGAAAGCCTTTCCTATGAAGAAGTTCTGGTAGAGATCCTTGACCGACAATTCAAGATATTGAGAAACAAAGAAGTAGCTTCTGCGAAGGTTTTATGGAGAAATCATTTAGCTAAGGGTGCTACTTGCCGAGGCCGATATGAAGTCCCGATATCCTCATCTCTCTCCTTCTATTCCTAATCAAGCTTGAGGTAAGTAATTCCTCTTGAGTTTTAGTACTTTGGGAGTTATGTGTGATATATGAGCTTTTCCATAATTTCCTTATGTTATGCATGTTCTTGATGAAATTCATGTTTAGTAAGAAAATGAGCTTTCATGATTTATGTTCCTCATGTTGTTGTGCATTTAGTATGAGTTGCCTATTTGACTTCATGAGATGTGTTGATGAACATACTTTAGTATGCTTTTTAGAGTATCGGCATATTGGCTCCATGATGTTGTGTTGAGCATTATTTTAGTTGGAGAACGTAGTTCCTCCTATGAATATGATAAATAGTGAATTTCATGCATATTGAGTTGTTAGATGTAGTTCCTACTCCCTTGTATTGCATTGATTATGTTTTGAGATGGAGTTGATGTTTTCGCCTTTGAATTGTGCTTTATTTTGATGTGTCATGCATGATGGACTGCTAGTCTTAAGTCTTTAATTTCGTAAGGTGCCTAGATCTTCATTCGAGGACGAATGTTCCCAAGGGGGAGATATTGTAACAATCCAAAAATCGTAGACTAAACTAGAATCTAACATAAAAACTAGTAGGCTAAGTTAGAGCTTGACGTTAGGGTTAGAGCCTTGAAAGTACCTCCCCGTACCTTAAAATTCATGGTTTAGTGTTAGAACGTCAAAAATGTGACCTAGGCAGTGACCCACGAGGGCACCAACGTCCCGTAGGTCCACCCATTCTATGTAGGAGGGGGTCGTGGGCCAAGCCCCTCAAAAACAAGCCACAGACCATAACCATCGATTTACCAGCACGGGTCATGGTCCCACCCACGTTTCATGGGTCCCTGGTCGTAGATCACACCTGAAACTGCCATTTGGCAGTTAAGGTTAGGGGTCATTTGGGGATTTTCTTTTAAATTAATGGTTATGTTATCACGACCCAGGGGTACCCCCTAGAAGTAACATGGCATACTTAACCCCGAAGGGGTCTCATATAAGCCCTTAGCATCATATTATAGGTAATAGAAATGAAAATACAGAACAATTATTAAACTTTTACAATCAATGTCATATTTCATAGAAACAAGCGGAAGTCTTTACTAAAACCTTTGTCTCAAACCATCTACCATAACTCTTGAATAAAACTACTGAGACACAGCTCATACAAAGTCTAAAAACATAAAGAAATGACATATATGGAATAAGGGTTTGTCCTCGAAGTTATGAGGACTCACCAATTCATCAACTCTTCTTGATCCTTGGAAACCTAGCCTTCAAAGCAATTCAATCTCCTCAACCCTACATTTGATTAGAATGTAGGCAATATGCGTTAGTACAAAATGTACCAATTATGAAAGCTAGCACAACATCATAAGAGCATCTCAAAATGGTTAGTCAACATATCATAGCATAATCATCATAGTCATAACATGGTCTCCAACATAAGCTCCATATAAACGTAAGTCAACATGAGACATAGTTAAATGAGCATAGGAGATAAATCATAATCATATAAACATAATAGACCCTTGGTCATCTATACCATATTAGCACCATTCTCAAGTAACCTCAAAAGCATACATGTGCAAAGCAAGAATAGCATCCCATAATACCACCCAAGCCAAGTATCCCTTTTTGGTCATCTTAATCATAATCTATGGGCATGGTTAAGTCATAAGTCTTGCTACCATAAGGGCACCATACTTCTAAGTAACCTCAAAACACACTTGTGGAATGCATGAAAGGCATCCCATACTACCCATCACACTAAGAATAGTCTTGAAGTCATCTTAGTCATATTCACCCTCCTTTTGCTCTTACTATTTGATTACTTCATATAGACAAGGGAACTACCACATTAGTCAATCATAGCTTGGAAGGCAACTATGGCAACAACCTAAGCTAAAGTCATACTACATAAGGGAGCCCTTCACCACTAGCCTCAAGTCATACTTGTGCCATGTATGGATAGCATCCCATACTACTACGCACACTAAGTACTCCCTTTGAATATCATGAATGTTCACTAGTTGGGGACTAGTCCCTCTATTCTATTTACCTCTATTCAAGGCTACCAAGGAATAACCCCCTAATGGGCTAAACCGTTTTATCATCTTACTAAAATAACTAGGTTAAGCTAAGCTAACTACCTTGGAAGACACACTATCATGCAAGTCCAAGCTACTCTAGGAAAGGTACAAGTGTCCTATCCTAGCTACCATGAAATAGTCCTAGACCAACTAAGTCATGCTACCCTTACAAGTAAACCATCCTACAAATGCAAGCTATCCTTAGGAGAGTATGATTCTTAATCCTAAGCTATCATTAGGAGAGTATGAGTTCTCTATCCCAAAGCTACCATGAAATGGACTTGGCCAAACCAAGTCAAGCTACCATGAAGGCATCCTAACAATGCTAGTTCAAGCTACCCATATGAGAGTGTAGATCCTCAATCCTAGGCTACCATGACTACATATAACTCATGCTACCATGACATGCCTTCTATAATGCTAAGTCAAGCTATCCCATAAGAGAGAATAGATCCTCCATCCCAAGCTATCAACCTTGGTCTTTTCCTACTAATCCAAGCTATACATGACGAAACATATGTCACAACTTCAAGCTATTCTAGTCTAACATACTTTAATTCATTTTAGGTTATTAAGCATACCTAGAATCCTTCTATGTGAGAGAACCCTTGGATCTCCTAGCAATTCATGCCTAAGTGTAGTGTAAGAGAAAGAGAATACACCACAAGATCACATCATATTGACTTTACCCCAAAAGCCCTGACAATGATGGCTACAAACCCTACTTTCAAGCCTAACTTCATTCTATCATAATTCATGTCTAAATTACAAGCTATTCAGTCATATTCTTTACTACTAAGTGATTCTAGTCATAATTGATTCATAAAGGTTCAGTTCTAACTTTACAAGTCAAGATCCTTCCTATTCAATCAGGTCTAGTTCAATTCATTATTCAATTGTCCTAACTATGATCAATTAGTATACAAGACATTGATTTAGGAAGATCACCTTTGAACCTTCAACTTTGCCTCTAATGGCATAAACCCACAATTATCACATTCATCAATTTAGATTAGGGTTTACCATAGAAATAACATTAAATCATCATAATATCACTAAACAAAGCTAAATCAATCATAATTGGGTGATATCCACTAGATTGGAAGCACACCCAAACCCTACCCACAATGCAAGCACAACCCAGCTAGAATAGGGTTTTTGATTTCACAAGTGGGGAAACTACGGGGGCTCTATGGGTGGAAGAACCCATAGATGAATAATCTTCACATACCTTGAATCAAAGCCGTAAAGAAAGATTGAATCAATGGAGAAACACTGCCCTCTTCTCTTCTCTTCTTCTTCTTCTTCCTTCTTCTTCTTCACTTCTAGAGAGGGAATATTTGGAGAGTAATTTGGGAGTTCTAAGATGAATGAATTAATGAGTTAGTTTAGGGGCCTATTAATCTTATATAGGAGATAAATTAACTAACTAACTGACCTCCCTAATCCCCTAATTAATAACTAACTTAATTCCCAAACCCCCAACTTAAAACTAAAATTCTAAGAACTGGCAGCATCTACGCCCACCCATCCACGGACCGTGGATGGGTCTACTGCCCGTGCTGCACCCTCGTGGTTTAAACCTGAGGATTCCCTTGGCAGGCCTTAACAGGAATTGACCTACGCCCATGACCTATGGGGCGTGGATTGATCTACTGGCCGTAGATGGCCATCCGTAGGTCACACATTTGACAGTTTTGGGGACTATTTTTGGGGTCCTCCTCAAGGACCCCTTGGGTGGTCTTTAGGGGGTCGTACCTAGAGGTTTAATCCCTAAAACCCCTATTCTAAGTAAGGGAACCATTTATTTTGATTTTAATCCTCATACACCACTCCAAAACTCTTACGTAAGGCTCTAGAACTGACTAGCTCAACTCACTAACTTACGGGGTGTTACAATATCCCCCACTTGGGAATATTCGTCCTCGAATGACACTTTAAACACTTCTTCAAGTCAACGATCTAACTTAGCAGCCCATTATTCATGCACTACATCTAAATGCACACAATAAAGCAAGATACAAACTAAACTCATTCAATGCAACACAAGGGAGTAGGAACTACTTCTACCAACCCAAAAATGCATCAAATTGTATATTTACTCTTTTTAAAGGAGTAACTAACATCTCCTAACTAAAATATGCTCAACACATACACATGGAGCCTAAATGCAAAGTTCATCTCATAAAGCATTTATTCAAGGAGGAACCTTTCAACTCCATAACTAGGGCATGCTCATAATCAACTCACGAAGCCTATATGCCAATCTACTCAAAGCACTACCTCATGAGAAAAACAATGCATATAAGTCATTTCTAACAAGACCTAAGAACTTTCATGAACACGCATATAAGGAAATCATGGCAACACATAAAGCACACCATAACCCTACTAGATAGGCACACTATCCCCCACTTGGGAGTAAGACTACACAAACTTTTCTAAACATCATGCATACTATAAACTACTTCAAAGTCCAACATAACAAATCACAAAAGACAAGAAATCCAGAAATTTACTAAAGCATAAAAACACAAACCGAAACAGACATGAGGATATCACTCTTGATCTTCTCTAGATTGAAGAGCATCAAACCTATGACTACTTGGGAACCTTGGACTTTTCCTCCCTCCCTTTAGCCCTATGGTTGGACAATCTCTCTTCTTGTGACCCTACACATACCGGAAGGGACATGAGGAGATCACTCTTGATCTTCTCTAGATTGGAGAGCATAAAACCTATTCTTCTTTAGAGGCTCCACATCCCTACTACTAGAGGCAACTTGCATACCTTCTCTTCTTGTAACCTTAGCCTTAGGGAAATCTTTCATCATGTGGCCACTCTCACCACAGCTAAAGCAACCCTTTCTACCAGCCAAACACCTACCCTCATGCCTCTTACCACACCTAGCACAAGAGGGCCATAGGGACTCATTACTCATCCCTTGTGGCCTAGGGGTAGACACCCTCTCATCCTATTCTTAGGAGCATTAGAAAAACCTTGTCCGAAAAACTTTTGTCGATTCCTAGAACGACCATGTCCATCAGACCCATCATGAAAGGACTTATCACCATCCATTCTAGACCTCTTCTTCTCCCTACCCCTCTCTTTCTTGAGTTTTGGCTCTTCTATTTGTTGGGAAAACACCATGAGGCGTGAGATATCCATATCATCAAGAAGCATTGCCATACGACATTCTTCTTCTACCAAATTGGACACCCCCGTCATAAACCTATTCATCAAATCCCTTGGCTTTGCTACCAAGCTTGGAGCATACTTAGACAAAAGGGTGAATTTCAAAGAGAACTATTTAACACTCATACTACCTTGCTTAAGGTTGATGAATTCTCCCAATTTGGCTTCCCTCAACTCCCGGGGAAAGAATCTATCTAAAAATTCCGACTTAAAAGCTTCCCACTCTATAGGGCCCGCTCCTACCGACCTACTATCTTTCTATTGCTCATACCAAATTTGGGCAACGTCCTTCAATTGATAGGCGGCTAGTTCCGCTTTATCTATAGAAGTCACCTTCATGGCGGCTAACACTTTATAAACCTCATCTATGAACCCATTTGGATCCTCCCCCACCTTGGAGCCACTAAACTCTGGAGGGTTCATCCTCAAGAACTCTCTTATCCTAAAAGCACCCATCCCCCTTATTGGGTTTGCCGGAGCCACCACCTCTCTATTGGCTTGCGCCGTCAAGGCTTGAGTCAATAATTGTATAGAAGCTCTAAACTCCGCAAGAGTGGAATTCCCAATTAGAGTGTCATTTGGAACTTGAGAAGGAGCTTGGTTAGGGATTTGTAGAAGAACCTCTTATTCTCTATTGTCTTCCTCATCCCTCCTAGCATTATCCCTATTATTAGCCATAACCTGAAAAACCATAGGGCAAAGGTTAGGACAAAGACCTACAAGATCTAAACTCTATAGCACGACTTAGAGAATGAAGAAATGAGTTTTCTAAGCATCCACTAGCCTTTTATTCATAAAAGTGGCGCACTTCACATTTATGAACAAGATTCTACTAGACGTGGTTTTGAGACAATCCTAGAACCATTCTAAACCTCGTGCTCTGATTACCAAGTTTGTCACGACCTAGGGGTACCCCTTAGACGTAACATGGCATGCTTGACCCCGAAGGGGTCTCATATAAGCCCTTAGCATCATAACATAGGTAATAGAAATGAAAATACATAACAATTTAAAAGCTTTTACAATCAATGTCATATTTCATAGAAACAAGAGGAAGTATTTCCTATAACCTTTGTCTCAAACCATCTACCATAACTCTTGAATAAAACTCTTGGGACACAGCCCATACAAAGTCTAAAAACATAAAGAAATGACATAAAGGGAATAAGGGTTTGTCCTCGAAGCTATGAGGACTCACCAATTCTTCAACTCATCTTGATCCTTGGAAACCTAGCCTTCAAAGCAACTCAATCTCCTCAACCCTACATTTGATTAGAATGTAGGGAATATGCGTTAGTACAAAATGTACCAAGTATGAAAGCTAGCACAACATCATAAGTGCATCTAAAAATTGTTAGTCAACATAAGACATAAGCATAAGAGACAATAACATATTCATAGCATAATCATCATAGTCATAGCATGGTCTCCAACGTAAGCTCCATATAAACGTAGGTCAACATGAGATATAGTTAATGAGCATAGGAGATAAAATCATAACCATATAAGCATAATAGACCCTTGGTCATCTAAACCATATTAGCACCATTCTCAAGTAACCTCAAAAGCATACATGTGCAAAGCAAGAATAGCATCCCATAATACTACCCAAACCAAGTATCCCTTTTTGGTCATCTTAATCATAGTCTATGGGCATGGTTAAGTCATAAGTCTTGCTACCATAAGGGAACCATACTTCTAAGTAACCTCAAAATGCACTTGTGCAATGCATGAAAAGCATCCCATACTACCCTTCACACTAAGCACAGCCTTGAAGTCATCTTAGTCATATTCATCCTCCTTTTGCTCGTACTATTTGCTTACTTCATATAGACAAGGGAACTACCACCTTAGTCAATCATATATTGGAAGGCAACTATGGCAACACCCAAAGCTAAGTCATACTACATAAGGGAGCCATTCACCACTAGCCTCAAGTCATACTTTTTCCATATATGGATAGCATCCCATACTATTACCCACACTAAATACTCCCTTTGACTATCATGAATGTTCACTAGTTGGGGACTAGTCCCTCTATTCTATTTACCTCTATTCAAGGCTACCAAGGAATAACCCCCTAATGGGCTAGACCATGCTATCATCTTACTAACATAACTAGGTTAAGCTAAGCTAACTACCTTGGAAGACACACTATCATGCAAGTCCAAGCTACTCTAGGAAAGGTACAAGTGTCCTGTCCTAGCTACCATGAAATAGTTCTAGACCAACTAAGTCATGCTACCCATACAAGTACACCATAGTACAAATGCAAGCTATCCTTAGGAGAGTATGATTCTCAATCCTAAGATATCCTTAGTTGAGTATGAGTCCGCTATCCCAAAGCTACCATGAAATGGTCTTGGCCAAACCAAGTCAAGCTACCATGAACGCATCCTAACAATGCTAGTTCAAGCTACCCATAGGAGAGTATACATCCTCAATCCTAGGCTACCATGACTACATCTAACTCATGCTACCATGACATGAATTCTACAATGCTAAGTCAAGCTATCCCTTAGGAGAGAATAGATCCTCCATCCCAAGTTATCAACCTTGGTCTTATCCTACTAAGACAAGCTATACATGAAGGGAACATATGTCACAACTTCAATCTATTCTAGTCTAACATGCTTTGATTCATTTTAGGTTATTAAGCAAACCTAGAATCCTTCTATGTGAGAGAACCCTTGAATCTCCTAGAAAATCATGCATAAGTGTGTAAGAGAAAGAGAATACACCACAAGATCACATCAATACCAATTTTACCCCCAAAGCCCTAACAATGATGGATATAAGCCCTACTTTCAAGATTAACTTTATTCTACCATGATCCACGTCTAAATTACAAGCTATTCAATCACATTATTGACTTTACCCCAAAAGCCCTAACAATGATAGCTACAAGCCCTAATTTCAAGGTTAACTTCATTCTATCATAATTCATGTCTAAATTACAAGCTATTCAATAACATTATTTACTACTAAGTGATTCTAGTCATAATTGATTCATAAAGGTTCAATTCTAACTTTACAAGTCAAGATCCTTCCTGTTCAAGACTTTAGATTAGGGTTTACCATATAAATTACATGAAATCATCATAATATCACTAAACAAAGCTAAATCAATTATAATTGGGTGATATCCACTAGATTGGAATAACACCCAAATCGTACCCACAATGCAAGCACAGCCCTAGCTAGAATGGGGTTTTTTATTTCACAAGTGGGGAAACTATGCGTCTATGATGAGTCCAAAAATTGGATTCATTTAGGGTTTCATTTTGATTAAATTAGTGTCCTCAAATGCATATTTTGTTTCAATATCGAATGAAAATACTTAAGTTTCAGGTATTTGGAGTTTGAGGGAAAGCATGGACACTAGTTAGCAAAAAGGAACAAAGGAAATTGAAATAACGAAGAAATGAAGATCTGAGAATCCCCGAAACCATTTGGCGAATCACCAAAAGGGTCTTATCCTCGCCTTTTGCTCCAGTGTGCTGAGCCCTGGAGGAAAGGATCAAATCGGTGGTGAAAAGGAGCAGTCGGCGTATCGCCGAGCAATTCCACAAAGTTTTACTATGTCGCCCAATGATCCAAACACGACGATGCTGAAGGATAGAGAAACACGGCGATGAAACCTATCAAAGGGCGGATCACCGAGTTGATCGGCGATCTCGACTAACGACGCCAAATGATCCACCGCAGCACAGATTTTGGAAAACTATAAATACTCGTTAAGAGTTGTAGCTTAGTGTCAAATTTTTAATATAGAACTTTTAACATAGAATTTTGAGTTCTAAGTTTGGAGAGGGTTTTGAAGAACTTGAAGATTCAAAGGGTTTCAACTCCAAGATTTTGGACTTGGGTCTTACGGATTCTTCACTCTTGACTTGTTTTAAGACT
>NW_006239063.1:1216573-1274391 GCF_000226075.1 Solanum tuberosum | reverse complement strand
GAGAGAGGTCGTAAAACTAAGACTACTAAATTGATAGCCGGTGAGAGTGGGTCGACATGAGGTTAATCTCGAGACAGTGAACCTTAGTCCTTCTCCCACACACTCAGCTCGAGAGAGTGAGTGGGCTAAGGCGGAGGCTGTTCTTCATGCGGCAAGTGGGTGTCTGAGAGGAACCTATTTGATTTGGGGTAAGTTGCTCGAGAGAGAATTTATCCCCACTATAGTCTAGCCTAGTCACAAATACTCAACAGATTTACTATCAAGAGCATGTACCCAAATGTCTAGTCTAATTCGTATTCCTATCACATCCCAAGTATTACCTCTCCTTGATTAGTATTCTTTGCATTTTTGCTGTTTCTGCTTACTTGTCACAAATCCCCATTGACAATTGACGCTTGCGTCACCCCTTAGATTTAAAATGTTTATATTCGATAATATTTTTAGCTATGACTAATTAGAACTTAATTTTATTTTCTATGAATTCTCAAACCCACTCCCTTGGGACTTGACCCCAACCCTTGGTTGGGTTACTTTACTAATGTATGATCGTAGACACTTACATTGGAAGTTGTGTCTTGATTACGCAAACATCAAAATGGCACCGCTGCCGGGGAGTGGTGTTATTTGAGAATTCTTAGTTTAGTAGAATTTTGTTCTTCTTAATTGTAGTTCACTTACTTTACTTTTAGTTTCGTTTTGCTTGTTTGTGTATTGAAGCAGAAACATGGATATGAAGGATCATTATGGGCATCAAACAGATCACCCCCTCTTGAAACTGTTGAACCTTAGGGACAACCTCCTAACGTTCAAACAGGTAGGAGATGAAACCATTCAGGAAATGTGGCTGAAGTTTCAATCAGTGCTAGAACCATGCCCATCTCATGGGATGACCGACAAAGCGCTACTGGAATGCTTCTATAGGGGTCTTGGACCGGAAAATAGAAGTATTGCCGATCAACTTTTCACGGGTGGTATGCTATACGAGCCCTATGAAGTAGTAGCAAATATCCTTGATAGCATTGTTGAAACCAACAAGGAAGCCCAAAACAAGCACGAGTGGGATGAACTAGTAGCTCAAGTAGACATTCTATCCAAACGAGTCATGGAGTTGGAAGCACTAGCCACGGACAAGGACAAGCACTTCTCCCTACGAGAGTGTAAAGATGGGAAGAAGCATGGGGGTGTGCAAAATGATGAAGTTCTCTCACTCATTCAACAGAAAATTGAAGCACAAGACAAGGTGCTGAATGAGATGAAAGAGAACATCAAAATGCTAAATCAAAACGTCAATCTCTAACTCCATGACCATTCAGCTGCAAGATGTCTAGATAGGCCATTTGATATCAGGTCGATATCCACCATTTGCCTAGGATTCACCTAGTTACACCATGGCCGACTCCGAGGATGAGAACTAGGCGTTAACTTGCGTCGTTCCACGACGTTAACTAAGGCGATGTTTGGGAGGCAACCCAAAACCCTTTATTGTTTTATAATGCTTTGATAAAGTAATGGTGTGTTAATTGTGCAGGAAGAAGTGTGGGAAGCTTTTGGAAATAAATGATTGGTGAGTCGCCGATCAGCTCGGCGACCCCGATTTGTATCGCCGTTTAGATCCCCATATTAACTGGGGGGATTCTGTAAAACTCAGTGAGGAAGGTGATTGCTCGGCGCGACACCGAATGGTTCGGCACTCACGACTAATGTCGCCGAATGGGCAAGAACTAGACGGTTTTTCAAGCCAAAGGTTTAAAAGTTTCAATTTCCTACGCTCTTCCTCATTTTCAAACTTTACAAAATCACACCTAGTTTCCCTTCAATATCGTTGCATCTCCATTGTATTTTGGTTCATTTGTTCTCGAATTTTGATTACCTTGCCACCTAGCATTTCAATCATTTCATAGTCAGCACAAAAGGTCGGTTTCTATGCCCCAAATTTATTTTATTAAAATTTATGCTCATTTGCAATAACCAAATCTTTTTGAAAGTATTCTAACCCTGCCGGATAGGATTGGATTGTTTACACGCATGCTTTAATTTGACAATCTTGATCGAGTAGTTGTGACTGTTGAGTTCCAGTGAATGTATGCCTTAATCTGGATTAAAATTTGAAGGGTTGTGTTTGGGTTCTATGGGTCACACCTTGATCGTACTAGTGCATATGTTGATTTTGTCTTCAAGGGTTACAGGGTTAAATTCAAGAAGCTTGGTTGAAAATAGGTACGTTGAGCCGTTTGGCTAGCTGGGTCGAGCTCACCGAACCACTCGGCGGTTCGCCTAACGTCCCCATCTCGCCTTTAATTTAACTATAATTGTGCTGTTAATTCTGTAACATTCGGTGAGAAGTTGAAGGTCGCCAAAGGCTTTCGGCGACTCGCTGAAAGTCTCGGCGAAGTTTATCAGTGTTTTTGTCAAATATTTCTATAACCTCTCTTCGAGATTTTGCAGATATGACCAAACCTAAAGCTGCTGAAAGTATAATGCTAGCTCAAGAGAAATCCAAAGGAATTTTGATAAAAGAAGATGCAGTTACGTCAAAAAGAAAAGCTTCAAAACTGCCCACAACTACTGGGAAAGGCAAGGGCAAGAGGACCACTCCTGCCAAGAAAACCATCACCCTAGACCCTAATACTCCTCCATGGGTCAGGGGATTCTGCAGAGCTGTGCATGTATTTCTGGCAGACTCACAATCAACAGACCTAGCTGAAGCTGGAACTGCTATTCCCTCTGAGGTGACCTCGGGCACTGATACCCAAGCTCATGGTAAGGCATTAGACACTGATGCCCAGACATATGGAGCGACCAATTAGATAGGATTCCTCTTTACCTCCCTCTCTGTCTTACTTTATTTTGACTGTTGGATTTTGTGTTAATTGCATTTGACGACAAATTTCTTTCATTTGTGGTGGGTGAGGCCCACCTTTGTGTGCTATTGATGTTTGTATTTTGTTTATATTTGGGCTTTGTGCTTAAATTGTGTTAAATACTGCTTTCTGTGGATGTTTGAGCTTGTGGCTCCTTTTATTTTAATTGCGAAATGATTTTGACCCGTCCGAAATTTTTTGCCACCTCTTGTGTGTTTAATGTGGCTGTTCTTTTGCAAAATTTGAGTCTCGGTTTCGATCAATACCGATGACTTGAATAGTGCTCTCAATCGAACGAACATGAATGCACAACTACGATGAGGCCAAATGAAGTTGCATAGACAATATGTGAACTATTTGCATCTCCTTATGACTAGCCTAGTATCAAATTGAGTCTTTTGTGATGATCGTTGCATACTAGCAAAAGTGTGGAGTCTTGTTTAACTGATAGTGTCAATGCCTAGTGTGATGAGCTTACCTGTGAACTGTGCATGATGGATCCTAGAATTTGCTCCATTGGTCCGGTCAACTAAGTGATGCTATCTCTTGATGTGATCTTAGGCAACTTCTAAGAGTGTGAGCATATTTGACATATACCTCTTTTGTGGCCGACCTTGTGAGTATGTGTGAACCTTTTTTGAACACCCCTTGAGCCTTAACTTTCTTTGGAAGAAACTTTGATGAAAGTAATGACCTTTCTTTATCCATCACCCATAATTCTCATGAAATTGTGGTTAGTTGAATAGCCAACTTAGGCCAAAAGCCTAAGTTGGGGGTGTGGTGAAAAGATAGGGGCAAGTCAAGAAGTGCAAAGAAAGTCTCCTCTTACCCATGGTTTTGAGAAAAATGGAACCCTCCATATTAAAAAAAAAAAAGAAGAGAAAAAAAATAGAAAAAGAAAGTTGTGAAATAAAGTACAAAAGAAATGGGGGTTTCCAAACAATTCATGGGAAGTGAATAATAGAAATGACTTATGAGCACTAAACACAATGGTGAAGGAATAGGAAAGAAAGTGTTGTGAGCACCACATTTCATGAGGATGAAAGTCACTGAGCCCAAATGACCATGCCTTTGCACTCAGCCCAATTACAAGCCTTGAAAAGACCTTTTTGATCTTGAGTGAGCTGAAGCAAATGTTGATTGGAAAATACGGGCAAACCTATGGGTGAAAGCATGCATTGTGTTCTTCCTTGCGAGAGTGAGCGTTGCAATTAATTTCGGAACTTTAAATGATTAAGCCATTGTGTGATTATGGAATCATTCTTTGTGTGAGGGAATTTGAACACTATAGTTGAGCTTGAACTTGAATTTGAAGCAAGTATTGTGAGCATGAGAGTCTTTGATATTGGTGAGTCACAACTTGAAACTTTGAGTGCACATTTGATTTTTTGCATAAGTAAATTGAGCCTTGTTGTGTACATTCATGATTGAGTCTTGTGTAGCACTGTTCGAGACACCCTTTTGAACGGCTGAACTTGAGTTTGCTTGAGGACAAGCAAATGTTTAAGTTGGGGGTGTTGATGAGTCCAAAAATTGGACTCATTTAGGGCTTTTTTTTATAATAGAATTAGTGTCCTCAAATGCATATTTTGTCTCAATAACTGATGAAAACCCTTAAGTTTCAGGTATTTGCAGTTCGAGGAAAAGCGTGGACACTACTAAGCAAGAAGGAACAAAGGCAGCTGAAAGAATGAAGAAATGAAGATCTGAGAATCGCCGAACCCATTCAGCGAATCGCCAAAATGGTCTTATCCTCACCTTTTGCTCCAGTATGTTGAGCCCTGAAGGAAAGGATCAAATCGGCGGTGAAAAAGAGCAGTCGGCGTAACGTCGAGCAGTTCCGTGAAACTGTACTATGTCACCCAATGATCCAAACACGACGATGCTGAAGGATAGAGCAAGACGACGATGAAACCTATCAAAGGGCAGATCGCAGATTTGATCGGCGATCTCGACTAACGATGCCGAATGATCCACTGCAACACAGTATTTTTGAAAACTATAAATACTCATTGAGAGTTGTAGCTTAGTATCAGATTTTTTAATATAGAACTTTTAACATAGAATTTTGAGTTCTAAGTTTGGAGAGGGTTTTGAAGAACTTGAAGATTCAAAGGGTTTCAACTCTAAGATTTTTGGACTTGGGGTCTTGTGGATTCTTCACTCTTTGCTTGTTTTGAGACTTAAATCTTCATACCCATTTGAATGCAAACTCATATTGGTATAAATTTCTATCTCTTTTACATGTCTAGCTAAAACCCCAATTCTTGGGGTGTGATTTTGTGAATATGGATTAGATTATATGTTGGGTCTTAGTTGTTGATAGTTTATTTGTTGTGTAAATGTGATTTCCTTTAGTAGTTGTGGTAAAACTTAATGAAATTGTAGTTGCAAATATGATTTCACCTTTGTGTTTTCGGCTTGCTCGAGAGAGAGGTCGTAAAGCTAAGACTAATAAATTTTTGGTCGGTGGGAGTGGGTCGACATGAGGTTCAGCTCGAGAGAGTGAACCCTAGTCCTTCTCCCACACATTCATCTCGAGAGAGTGAGTGGCCTAAGTTGGAGGTTGTTCTTCATACGGCAAGTGGGTGTCTGAGAGGATCCCATTTGATTCGGGGTAAATTGCTCGAGAGAGAATTTACCCCCACTATAATCTAGCCTAGTCACAAATACTCAACAGATTTACTATCAAGAGCATGTACCCAAATGTCTAGTCTAATCTGTATTCCTATCACATCCCAAGAATTACCTCTCCTTGATTAGTATTCTTTGCATTTTTGTTGTTTTTGCTTACTTGTCACAAACCCCCATTGATAATTGACGCTTGTGTCACTCCTTAGATTTAACTTGTTTATATTCGATAATACTTTTAGCTATGCATGATTAGAACTTAATTTTATTTTTCTATTAATTCTCAAACCCACTCCCTTGGGACTCGACCCCAACCCTTGGTTGGGTTACTTTACTGTTGTGCGATCGTAGACACTTGCATTGGAAGTTGTGTCTTGATTATGCAAACATCAGTATCTATGGGTGGAAGAACCCATAGATGAATAAACTTCACATACCTTGAATCAAAGCCCTAAAGAAAGCTTGAATCGATGGAGAAACACTGCCCTCTTCTCTTCTTTTCTTCTTCTTCTTCACTTCTAGAGAGGGAATATTTGGAGAGTAATTTGGGAGTTCTAAGATGAATGAATTAATGAGTTAGTTTACGGGCATATTAAGCTTATATAGGAGGTAAATTAACTAACTAACCTACCTCACTAATCCCCTAAATTAACTAACTTATTCCCAAACCGCCAACTTAAAACTAAAACTCTAAAAACTGGCAGCATCTACGCCCACCCATCCACGGACCGTGGATGGGTCTACTGCCCGTTCTGCACCCTCGTGGTTTGCACCTGAGGCTTCCCTTGGCAGGCTTAACAGGCCTTGACCTACGCCCTTGACCTACGGGGCGTGTATTGATCTACTGGTCGTAGATGGCCATCTGTAGGTCACACATTTGACAGTTTTGGGTCCCCCTCAAGGACCCCTTGGGTGGTCCTTGGGGGGTCGTACCCGGAAGTTTAATCCCTAAAACCCCTATTCTAAGTATGGGAACCATATCTTTTGATTTTAATCCTCATACACCACTCCAAAACTCTTACGAAAGGCTCTAGAACTCACTAACTCAACTCACTAAATTATGGGGTGTTACATATGTGGTGTCATTTTAAGACTATTTTAACAACCTATATAAGTATTTTTCCCACCTAAATTAACCCATCTAAGATCATAATTCCTAAATCCCCAAATCAAAATCAAATCTTCTCTCTAGAACCCCAAAGAAGAAGAAGAAGAAGAAGAAGATCAAGTTAGGGCTTGAAGAAGGAGACTTTTTTACACTAATTTGTTGGATTTCTTCACCTAAGGTATGATAGTCTTTGATTCATGGATAGCTTTCTTCCATGAAGTCCTCAAACTCTCAATTTCAAAGTAGAAAATTCTCTAAAACCTAGGGTTTTTACTCCAAGTAATGGATTCTTTCTAAAAACATTTTTAATGATTTAATAATCATATATTATGATTGAATTGTTGATTATTATGATTTTTATGAGAAAATATCCCATGAATCCATGAAACCCCCCACAACCCTAATTTATGACTTGTGATTTGGGAGAATTGTAGTAAGATGAATACTATTAAATTGTAATTGTAGTAGTTTAGTTATTTGAATCATGTTACCATCCAAATCTAATGTAGTAATTCTAGATAGGTTGGTTGAATGTGATCTATAGTCCTTGAAGGGAAAAACATGAAAATTAGCTATGTGTATGAGACTTGTGTGTATGCAATTAGATTGCTTTGAGCGTAAAGTGAATATAATCTAATCTAATTGTTGTGTTGATTGGATTATTATCCTCATGTACACACTTAGGTATGAATATTACACAATGTGAAAGGTTTGTCACATATAGTGATTCAAAGGTTTGAAGACTAGTCTCACCTCTTGAATCTAGGATTTTAGCATGAGTTTGTTGGATTGAGTGTCAAGACATTCTTCCGTAATTATAAACTTAAGTCAAGACTTAACATAAACTCAATGGGAATGATTCTTAGCATCGATTGGATAGTGATATGAGATGGAAGCCCTCACGATAGTAGAGGCCGGGTTTCTAGGAACAATCTCTTGGGATGGAAGCCTTCACGTTAGTAGAGGTTGGGATTTCTAGTAGCAATCCCCTTATCCCATAAACTATCTGCCCTCATAGGTCTTTACCTAGTGGATCCACCTAAGCTAATACTTTGGTTCTACCTTAGGCAAGTAGGACAACCCCTTTTCGGTGTGGGGTAGACACCGGATTCCATGATTAAGCTCTCATGGTCTATGTCGGTTAAAGCTAATCTCTCTATGATAAATGAATTAGAATATGAGTTATGTACTATAGTTACTCAATAAGCTTTCCTTAGTGTGGGTAGGAGTATGGGATCTTATTCATACATTGCACAAGGATGCTTTGAGGGTATTTATGGTATGTTTCCATTATAATATGATGATCAATGTGTTGAATATGCTTATTTTCTTTATGCTTTTACACTAATCTTCATGATGAATCTTAAACTTGGTAAAGTGCATAGTTTTCAACTAAAAATGTCCCTTTTTAGCATGTTTCAAGGTTTTTCATGCATGGCTATCATACTTAGTGCATTTTTATACTAACCTATATTTCTTCTACATTTTTCCACAAAGTGTAGGTTCCGGTGTTTGAGGTGATCTTCCTTTGATACAAGTTTGGATCGACTATTCTCCTAGCTTGTGGTGAGTCCTCATGGATACGAGGAAAAGTGATATCTTGTTGTTCATTTTCGTTCATTGTATTAGACTTTAGGATTTCTATTGTAAGGGAAGTGACCCTATTTGAGACTTTGATTGTAATTGATGGATAATTGAGACAATGTCTAGACTTTCGCTCTGCTTTTATGAAAACTTCTTAAGACATGAAATGTGTTTTACTCTTTATTGTTCTTTACTTATGTGATGATATGCTAAGTGGCTTACATAGTGCCTTTAGGGGTGTTATGTGCCATGTAACGTCTAGGGGGTACCCTTGGGTCGTGACACCAGGATGCACATAATGCCGAGTCAATGGAGGTGTACCGGCCATAACATCTGACTGCTCAATACTAGAATCTCTAATCCTCATAGCAGATAGCTAAGGAGATGTACCTGTGGGATATTGCGAGAGAGATGGAGTACCAGTCGACGACCTACCTGTAGATAAGGGTCGTGCTCGATTAATAGCTTCTAAAGGTAGGTCCTTGTAGCGCCGTGGAAGTAATGACTGTGAAGTAGAGGAAGCCCTGGCTTGTCGGCGGTAATTAGGATAATATGTCCGAGGATCCACCGTACCAAATGGAACAGTGATTAAATAGGTATCATGAGTAATGCGCTCCAGGGCAGAAGAAAAAAATCTTGGAATATCCTCATGATCTATGAGTCTCCTAGACTTCTTCTTTTTAGTCTTATCAGGTTGGCTAACTCCAAGATGCTCACGAGATCTATCACCCTCACCCCCTGATGACATCTCTATGCAAATTTACATGTACAGTATATAAAAATCATAAATTAAATAAACTTAGTATTAGAAAATTAAATAACTTACATACTAACTATATAGTTTATCATTCTACTGATCCTTCCTCATTGATGAGTCCACAAATTGGACTTATTTAGGGCTATGTTTTGATAGAATTAGTGTCCTCAAATGCATATTTTGTCTCAATATCTGATGAAAACCCTTAAGTTTCAGGTATTTGGAGTTTGAGGGAAAGCATGGAAACTACTTAGAAAAAAGGAACAAAGGCAGCTGAAAGAATGAAGAAATGAAGATCTGAGAATCGCCGAATGAAAGCATGGAGACTAATTAGGAAAAAGGAATAAAGGCAGCTGAAAGAATGAAGAAATGAAGATCTGAGAATCGCCGAACCAATTCGGCAAGTCGCCAAAAGGACTTATCCTCGCCTTTTGTTAATGTGCTGAGCCCTGAAAGAAAGGATTAAATCGGCGGTGAAAAGGAGCAGTCGGTGTGTCGCCGAGCAGTTCCCCGATGTAGTACTATGTCCCCCAATAATCCAGGACACAAAGATGTTGAAGGCAAGAGCTGAAAGGCGATGAAGCAGACCAAAGGGTGGATCACCGAGTGTATCGGTGATCCCGACTAACTGCGCCGAATAGCTCCTTCGCATGACATTTTTTGAAAACTATAAATACTAGTTCAGTTTTTATTCTTAGCAGTCAGTTTTAGTTATATTAAGTTTAGAATACAATTTTGTGATACAATATTTTCTCTAAGTTTGGAGAGGGTTTTTGAAGAACTTGAAGATTCAAAGGGTTTCAACTCCAAGTATTTTGGACTTGGGTCTTATGGATTCTTCACTCTTGACTTGTTTTAAGACTTAATATTGCTATACCCATTGATGGAAACTGAGATTAGTATAACTTTTTTATCTCTTTTACATGTCTAGCTAAAACCCCAATTCTTGGGGTGTGATTTTTGTGAATATGGGTTAGATTATCTGTTGGGTCTTGCGTGTTGATGGTTTATTTGTTGCGTAAATATGATTTCTTTGAGTAGTTGTGGTGGAACTTAATGAAATTGTAGTTGCAAATATGATTTCACCTTTGTTTTTTCGATTTTCTCGAGAGAGAGGTCGTAAAACTAAGACTACTAAATTGATAGCCGGTGGGATTGGGTCAACATGAGGTTCAGCTAGAGAGAGTGAACACTAGTCCTTCTCCAACACACTCAGCTCGAGAGAGTAAGTGGGCTAAGGCAGAGGCTATGCTTAAAGCGGTAACTCGGTGTTCGAGAGAAACCGAGTTGATTCGGGGTAAGGTGCTCGATAGAGAATTTACCCCACTATAGTCTAGCCTAGTCACAAATATTCAACGAATTTACTATCGAAAGAATGTACCCAATGATCTAGTTTTTCCCTTATTACTATAACATCCCAAGAATCTCGTCTCCATATTCGTATCTCTCTTTATTTTTGTTGATTTTGCTCTTTACTTGTTTACCAACCCCCCCCCCATTGATAATTGGCAGTCGTGTCAAACCCTTTAATTTGTCATGTCTTCATTCGATAAAGTCTTTAGCTACGGTTAGCTTTAGCACTTTCGCGCTTAACCACTAATTTTCAGGAACCGCTCCCTTGGGACTTGTCCCCAACCCTTGGTTGGGTTACTTTACTATTGTACAATCATAGACACTTGCATTTGAGGTTGTGTCTTGATTACACAAACATCAAAATGGCACCGCGCCGGGGAGTGGTGTTACGTGAAAATTTTTGGTTAAGACAAATTTTTCTTTTAATAGTCGTTGGTTATTAACTTTTTTTTTAGATTTGTTTTTGTTTGTTTATTTTGTGACGGAAACAGGAAAATGAGTGTAAATAGTGAAGCTGGTGATCAAATGGATTACCTCCGTCTAAACAAAAATTTGATGCTCAGGGATGTCATCTTAAGTTTCAATAGAGAGGAAGGGTAGTCAGTTCACGAGTTGTGGCAACGATTCAAAGCTCTCGTGCATCAGTGCCCAGCTCATGACATTCCAGAACGTATGCTACTGTAATGGTTATATAGAGGTATTGTCCATGAGAATCGAATGGTGACTAATCAACTTTCACCAGGCGGATTCATCCAGTTGCCCTATGCAAAAGCAGCCCACCTCCTTGATCACATGGCCAAGACTATCAAGAAGAAGGAGAAAGACCAAAGAATGGCCACTTTGTTGGAGTAGCTCGATGACTTGGCTTAAAAGGTCAATGACTTAGAGGTACTATCCAAAAGAAAGGATAAGTACATTCCTCCTCAGAAGCGTCGAAAGACGAAGAAGAAAGAGGGCGAGAAAATTGAAGAGGTCCTCTTGCTCATCCTAAACAAAGTCGATAAGCATGACAGAGTGTTGGAAGAGATTAGAGAGAATGTTATGATGCTAAATCAGATGACTACCACTCATTCTTAGCTCATTCAGCTGTTGCGGTCCCAAATGGACCAATTGATTCCCTCACCCAACTCGGATCCAACAGAGAGGTGGCCTTATCAAAATGAGGCAACCCCCAATACTAAAATTTAAGGGCTGATTCACGTCGTGCCACGACATAAACTAAGTCACTTCTTTGGAGGCAACCCAACGTCTTAAATTCTTTGTTTTATTATAGAAATAATGGTGTATTGATTTTCCAGGTTGAAGTGTGGAGAGTGATCGACAAGTGTAGATTGGCAATCTATAGGGCTATTTCGCGAATCGCCGAAGGGGTTCGGCGACCCCAAACTAGATCGTCGTTAGACTCAAGACCAATTTACATTGGAGTCTGTAAAACTCGGCGAGGAAGGTGACTACTCAGCGTCACGCCGAGTAGTTTGGCGGTCGTGACTAATGTCACCGAATGGGAAACAACTGGACGGTTTTAAAGGCCAATGGTTTCAAAGTTCGACAAATTTTCATTTTTCACTCGATTTCAACTTTCGCAAATCTACACCTAGTAAGTAATTTTCATTATCTTTCCATTCTTGGTATTTTAGTCATCGATTGGTGTTCGAACTTGGGATTACATTGCCTCCTAGCATTTCAAAGTAATTCAATCAGCATAAAATGTTGGTTTTCCCAAACCCTGAGACTACTTTGAAAATTTTGTTCTCTTATGCAATTGGGCTTATTGAATTGACGTGTTCTGGGCCTCTTTGATAGATTTAGATTGTTGAAATGCCGAGTTCAATTTGTAAATGTTGCCCATTTTATCTTGATTTTTAAACTCCCTTTTTGTTGCGCGTAAAAATGAGTTAAATCTTATGGGGTTGTGCGTGTGTAGTGTTTATCATGATTAAGTGTTATGGGTCTAAGCTTAATTGTACTAGCGCATAGTTTAATTTTGTTTTTCGGGGTTGCGGGGTTGAAGTCGAGTAGATAGGATGGAAATAGGCACGTTGGGATGTTTGGCGAGCTGGGTCGAGCTCGCCAAACCAGTTGGCAGTTCGCCTAATGACCCCATCTCGCCTTTAATTTCATGCTACTTATGATATGGGTTCTGTAACTTTCGACGAGAAGTCTTTTATTGCCAAAAGCATTCGGCGACTCGCCGAAAGTACCCTTGATCGCTTTTTGTCTGCACCCCTAAACCTTTATTGCACCGTATCTTTCAGCAGATAAAACCCTGCTTGCCGAAAGAAGTCGGCAACTCGCCGAAAGGATTTTTGCTTCGCCGACTTGTTAAAATGTTTTAGCCAACTCCTATCGACGAGCTCGTCCTAGCTCGCCAAAGCAACTTGGTGATTCACCGATCTATTCAACGAGTTTTTCTGCAAATGTGTTCCTATGAATTTGATTTAGTTGTTTTAACTTCTTCCCAATTCTTTGCAGAAATGGCTAGATCTAAAGTTGCAGGAAGAAGAAAGCCACCCCAAGGTAAAACAAAAGGGATTACAATCAACGAGGATACAGCTGCATCGAGAAGCAAGGTTGCTAAACTTTCCAAAACTGTTGGGAAAGGAAAGGACAAAGACAAGACCCTTGAATTATCAGATGCAAGCACTGACAGTGATGGCTTTTATAGAAATGATCTGAAAGCGAAGGTGTGGGTTCTGATGAGGATGATATGTTAATAGCACAGAGGGCTGAGCGGCGAACTAAGAAGCTGAATGATCCATCTAGGGTCAGGACTCCCCAGCCTACCACTTCTACACCTCCAGTTCCAGAGCAGGCAATGGTATTAGCGCCTCTAGTACAGGGTCCTCCGCCTAAGTCAATGAATCAAGTAAAGGCTGAGGGGTTGAGGACAATTCTGGAGGAAACACGTCTATCCATAGACGGGGTTATAGACAGGCACCTAGAGATAATGGAGTGCCTGAGATACCACAAGTTCCAAATCTTCACCAAACCCCGTGGCCCTCACATCCCAAACTGGGTAAAAGAGTTCTACAGTGCATACATTGCACTAATACCGCAGAAAAAGCAGCTAGCAGCAGCCTTCAAAGAAGTTGACTATGTGATTGTTAGAGGCAGGAGGGTGAAGTGTGATAGTGGGGCGATCAACGCAGTCTTAGGCATGTCCACAGATATTAGAGATCACTGCCAGCACTTGATCAGAACGGAGAAATTGGATGAGATGAAAAAGTAGTTAGCCCCACTAATTTCAAACGATACTTCGAAGTGGTTGGCGGAAGGAGCTCAGATTGAAAAGAAAGAACTGAACATAGCTGTAAGATTCTGGTTCGGTTTTATTAGCCGCACAATTATGCCATCCCAGAATGAGTCGATCCTACACCTTGCCAAGGCAGCCTACCTGGGTTGCATCATAGAGAAAACTTGGATAAACTTGGGTATGATCATTGCTTCAGAGATACTCATGTGTGCAAGGCGGAGTCGGGCCTCACTTTCATTCCTAATATTGATCACAGAACTGTGCAAACAAGCTCGGGTACCTTAAAATGGCAAGAAGGATGTGGAAGTGATTCCCACATCCTCTACTGATATCCGAAGGATCGAAGCCGAGTACCTTAAGGATCAAGCAGAAAGGAAGAAGGCAACCTCGGTGGAGTCAGTGAAAACAGAATCAACACCTGCAGAGGCATTTTTGAATACTCCGGTCCCTAGGCCTTCAGGTATATCAATTACCACTGCTACTCCTGTCAACACTCCAGGTTCTTCTACTGCTGAAGCGCCTCCCAGACCTACTGTTGTTGATGTTGCTTCCCGACCTCCACTCACCTAGGCTTCCCTACTCCAGATGGGATAGCTGGCCCTTTATGCTGATCGTCGGGCTGCCAGTCTAGAGTCTTCTGTTCCAGGCATGATCTAAATTTCCCTAGCTGATGATGTGACACCTCTGAGCACTACCATTGATGCCTTAGCGGCCAGGATAGTGGTGTGTGAGCACAACCAAGGGGTCATAGAGGTGGTGATGGCTTTAAAAGCTGCCATTGCTGAGTTGCGAAAAGATGTAGACCACCTGAAGTCCACCGATGTGTGATGGAAGAAATTATGATAGATGTTGTTGTGCATGCTTCTGTAACACCTGTTGCTGGATCTAGTGGAGCTGGTCCTTCTGGGGTCACTCCGGGCACTGAAGCCAGACAGATGGAGCAACCGATTAGCCAGGATACCTTTTTGCCTCCCTCTCTGTCTTTCTTTATTTTACATTTTGAATTCTATTTTATTTGCATTTGAGGACAAATGTTTTTATTTGTTGTGGGGTGAGGCCTACCTTTGTTTATATTTGGGCTTTGTGCTTAAATTGTGTTTACACTACTTTTTGTGAATGTTTGAGCTTGTGGCTCCTTTTATTTTAAATTGCAAAATGATTTTGACCCGTTCGAAAATTTTTGCCACCTCTCGTGTGTTGAATGTGGCTGTTCTTTTGGAAAATTTAAGTCTCGGTTCCGATCAATACCAATGACTTGAATATTGCTCTTAATCGAACGAACATGAATGTGCAGCTACGATGAGGCAAAATGAAGTTGCATAGACAATATGTGAACTCTTTGCATCTCATTGTGATTAGCCATATATCAAATTGACTCTCTTGTGATGACCATTGCACACTAGTGAAAGTGTGGAGTTTTGTTTGACTTTAGTGTCGATGCCTTGTGTGATGAGCTTACTGTGAACCTTGCATAACAACACCTAGAATTTTCCACATTGATCTAGTCGACTAAGTAAGGCTATCTCTTGGTATGATCTTAGGCAACTTTAAAGAGTGAGAGCCAATTTGACAGATACCTCTTTGTGGCCTACCTTGTGAGCATGTGTGAACCTCTTTTGGAACACCCCTTGAGCCTTACCTTCCTTTGGAAGAAACTTGATGAAAACTAGACCTTTCTTTATCCATTACCCATAATCCTCATGAAGTTGTGGTTAGTTAAATAGCCAACTTAGGCGGGGGTGTGGTGAAAAGAGAAGGCAAACCAAGAAGTGCAAGAAAGTCCCTCTTACCCATGGTTTTGAGAAAAATGGAACCCCTCTATTTAAAAAAAAAAGAGATAAAAGAGAAAGAAAAAGAAGATGAATGAAAACGAAAGTTGTGGAATAAAGTACAAAAGAAATAGGGTTTCCAAACAATCCATGAAAAATGAATAATAGGATGACTTATGAGCACTAAAGAGAATGATGAAAGAATAAGAGAGGAAGTGTTATGAGCACCACATTTCATGAGGATGAAAGTCACTTAGCCTAAATGACCATACCTTTGCACTCAGCCCCATTACAAGCCTTGAAAAGACCTTTTTGATCTTGAGTAAGCCGTAACAAATGTTGATTGGAAAATACAGGCAAACTTGTGGGTGAAAGCATGCATTGTGTTTGTCCTTGTGAGAGTGAGTGTTGCATTTGATTTCGGAACTTTAAATGATTAAACCTTTGTGTGTGAATATGGAATCATTCCTTGTGTGATGGCATTTGAACACTTTGGTTGAGCTTGAACTTGCATTTGAAGAAAGTATTGTGAACATGAGATTCTTTGATAATGGTGAGTCATAACTTAAATCTTTAAGTGCACATTTGATCTTTGCATAAGTAAATTGAGTTTTGTTGTGTGAATTCATGATTGAATCTTGTGTAGCACTGTTCGAGACACCCTTTTTGAACTGCTGAACTTGAGTTTGCTTGAGGACAAGCAAAAGTTTAAGTTGGGGGTGTTAATGAGTCCACAAATTGGACTCATTTAGGGCTATGTTTTGATAGAATTAGTGTCCTCAAATGCATATTTTTTTTCTCAATATCTGATGAATACCCTTAAGTTTCAGGTATTTGGAGTTTGAGGGAAATCATGGACACTACTTAGCAGAAAGGACCAAAGGCAGCTGAAAGAACGAAGAAATGAAGATATGAGAATCGTCGAACCCATTCGGTGAGTCTCCAAAAGGTCTTATCCTCACCTTTTGTTCCAGTGTGCTGAGCCCTGAAAGAAAGGATCAAATTGGCGGTGAAAAAAAGCAGTCGGCGTGTCACCGAGCAGTTCTGCGAAGCAGTACTATGTCGCCCAATGATCCAGGACACGAAGATGCTGAAGACAAGAGCTGAAAGGCGATGAAGCAGACCAAAGGGCGGATCGCCGAGTGTATCGGCGATCCCGACTAATTGCGCCGAATGGCTCCTTCGCAACATATTTTCTGAAAACCATCAATACTAGTTCAATTTTTATTCTTAGCAGTCAATTTTAGTTATATTAAGTTTAGAATACAATTTTGAGATACAATACTCTCTCTAAGTTTGGAGAGGGTTTTTGAAGAACTTAAAGATTCAAAGGGTTTCAACTCCAAAATTTTGGACTTGGGTCTTGTGGATTCTTCACTCTTGACTTGTTTTAAAACTTAATCTTGCATACCCATTGATGGAAACTGAGATTGGTATAGCTTTTTATCTCTTTTACATGTCTAACTAAAACCACAATTCTTGGGGTGTGATTTTGTGAATATAGGTTAGATTATCCGTTGGGTCTTGTTTGTTGATGGTTTATTTGTTGTGTAAATGTGATTTTGTTTAGTAGTTGTGGTGGAACCTAATGAAATTGTAGTTGCAAATATGATTTCACCTTTGTGTTTTCGGCTTGCTTGAGAGAGAGGTCGTAAAACTAAGACTACTAAATTGATGGCCGGTGGGATTGGGTCGACATGAGGTTCAGCTCAAGAGAGTTAACCATAGTCCTTCTCCCACGCACTCAGCTCGAGAGTGTAAGTGGGCTAAGACGGAGGATGTGCTTAAAGCGGCAACTCGATGTTCGAGAGAAATCGAGTTTATTCGGGGTAAGTTGCTCGATAGAGAATTTACCGCCACTATAGTCTAGCCTAGTCACAAATATTCAACGAATTTACTATCAAAAGCATGTACCCAATGATCTAGTTTAGCCCGTATTCCTATCACATCCCAAGAATCCCATCTCCATATTCGTATCTCTCTTTATTTTTGTTGATTTTGCTCTTTACTTGTTTACAACCCCCCCCCCATTGATAATTGACACTCGTGTCAAACCCTTTAATTTGTCATGTCTTCATTTGATAAAGTCTTTAGCTACGGTTAGCTTTAGTACTTTCACGCTTAACCACTAATTTTCAGGAACCGCTCCCTTGGGACTCGACCCCAACCCTTGGTTGGGTTACTTTACTATTGTACGATCGTATACACTTGCATTGGAAGTTGTGTCTTGATTACGCAAACATCGCTCCTCCCTTATTTCATTTCCATCATTTCTCCCATTCTTCCTCCTCAGTTGTTTCATTTTCATTGTCATATTCTTCGTCATTAAATGAATCATTTTCCTCATCCTCATATATGTCTTCCTCAACATTTATCATTATCTCACCATCACATAATTCTTCTAATATGTGTTGAGGATGTTCTAGTGTGGTTTCCAATTCAACATCAACTTGTAGCTGAACAATTGCAACCTCATTTTCGTAAGCCACATCTAAGACATTATCAATTTCAATTATTCCCACAGGTTTAGTCCTTATAACAACCCACAAATCAGCTTTGTCTCTATGTAATGGATATGGAGCGTAATACACTTGTTTAGCATTTTGTGCAAGGATGAAAGGATCATAACTTCTGTATTTTCTGGTGTGTTTAACTTCAATTATATTATGTTGTTGGTCCAATTTTGTGCCTCTGTGTGATGGGTCAAACCACTTACACCGAAATAAGACGATCTTCTTTTTAGGCCAACCAGAATACCTTACATCAATAATCTCATGAATGACACCATATTATTCAATAGTTTGGCCAGTACCATCAACATCACCTTGTATGAAGATATCGCTATTTTTTTTTATTATTCCTAGAAACTTCTTCAGTTTGAAACTTAAAACCATTGACGCAATACTTATTCATTGTTTGAATTTGAGATTCAGGTCCAAGTGCAATTTCTTTCACTAATTGCAAATGTTCAACAATTGAGTATTCATCTTAAAGCTATATATTGTTGTTTAAAATAATATAATTTAGTATAACATGAATACATTATTAAATACTTATTGATTCAATGTAAGCTTGCACACTTGTTAGCCATTTGAAAAATTACGTATAAATGGCTTCATTACCTCATGTGTTTACGAACAAGCTGATCATTGTGCATTCAAATATTTCGCTAGTTAATGAACACTTATTAGTATGTAATTTGATAACATATTTTTAACACTTACTTGAGATATGGTTGAATCTTTGGACAATTAAAATAAATATGTGTCACAGCTGATTGCGTTTCCATACTAGTTAAGCTTTACTTTCCACGTTTTTTTAAGATCCTCAACCATTTTGATTAAGAATTGATATCGGTGGAAATAAAGGATCAATATCACCTTCATTATTGTGATTGGACCCGTTTCTCTCACTTTATTTGTTACTTTTACTTTTTTTCTCTATCTAGTTTATACTTAATTTGGGAGAAAACTCTCTAGACATTATTGGGCAAATCTCTATTTTTTCCTTGGAGAATTTCAAAAGGATCATTTTTTCTATAATTACATTTTTGTTGTTTAGCTCCCGTTCATCAGACTGGCACTGAACCGATGAGACATCAATCAGAGAAACTAGAGCAGGGGTTGCCTCCTTGACTTAACCTTTTGTTCTAACAGAAGAGTCTGCTCTAGGAACGGCGAATCGTAGATAATTCATCATACAACACCAATTGTAACCCTAGTATTGGGGCAACTTTACTGCATCCATGAAGGCCTCAAGCCGATGAGAGGCATGTTAGTTTCTGCAGCATGGCAGTTCCATCGCTGGTGCTTCAATTCTTTTTGGCTTCAAATCCATCAACTTTGATTTTTTTTCAAGGGATACCTGCATTCATGAGATTCAAGGCCTAAAACCATACAAATTGCATTAAAACATGGCAATAATTTACGAATTAGTGTCTAAAAAGTTGGTAGAATACCAACTTATCAATCAACTATAATTGAATACATGGGAACAACATTCCCGAAAAATTCTACAGACTCAAACCATAACTCAAACTTTGAGAACTTCGCATAAAACGTTGATCTCGTAAAGTCTTTAGCACAGTCCTCAAATACTGCTCGTGCTCATCCTTTTCTATGAGTACACAAGAATGTAATAAATGAACACACTGATGAAAGAGTCTATATAACGCATTTACACATGCGTCATCAACTACATGAATGTTGTTAGGTCATTGATCAACCCAATAGACATCACTAGCAACTCATAATGACCTTAACGAGTCTAAAAAGTTGTCTTTCACCTTAGTCCTTAGCTAGTGGTAATAGGATCCCAAATATACATTAGAAAACACTACAACACCATGAAACTTGTCAAAAAAAGCCATTGTTATAAGGCATAAGATACCTACTCTTCATCATCACCTTGTTCAAATGCCTCTAATCCATAGACATATGCATATACACATTCTTCTTATTCACAAAAAAGAACCGGGTCCCCATAAGGCATAACTCTCGGTTGAATGAATCCTTTATTGAAAAGATCTCGACACTAAACACTGAGATCCTCATGCTCTGAAGGGTCCATATAGTATGACATAATAAAGATTGGACGAGAGCCTATCTCAAGGTCTATTGAAAAATCAGTATCTTGCTCCAGGGGAACGCCTATTAGATAGGTAGGAAAGACATCCATAAATTCACGCACAATAGGGACCTAATAAATTACAGGGCCCTCCCTACTAATATATGGCACATAACCCAAATAGGCTAAGCTTCTGCAGACCAACCCTGTTGCCCAAAAATAAGAAATAGCCCTAATTGATGTATGATAAAATGAGCCATGCCACATTAGTGGAGAGATACTAGACATGGATTAGGTAATGGTCTTAGTGAAGCAATCAAAGACTGCACGGAAAGGGGATAACTAGTCCATGAAAAGAATATCATCAAAATCAAGCATATCCAACACATTAAGATCAGCCCAAGTGTCACACCCCTAATAGTCACCAAACATGATCTATAACTTGATCCACTACTAAATACTCACCCACAATGGTCGAAAAAAATAATGACGCTGAGAAATTCTAAGAAAACAAGCATTAATGGGAAGCATAATAAATTGATACATAAGAAAATTTAGAACCCAGATAAAATAAAGTTCATTCAACCTGATGGCATATAAAAATTATGTTAGTGATGATACAGTCTACTGCCTCAGGTTGTTCCCTAGCTAGAGATTCATAAAGAAGGCCCTATCTATCTCTAAACTTAGAATCTTATGTTCCTCCCTCCTTACCTACCTCCATGTGGTCTTCCTTGAGCCCCTTGGTGAAACCCATAGTGATCCAAACCCTATGCACTACTTCTAGCCGAAGATGTTATTGCTGAAACATGCCTCCTATTTGTAGAGCAGGCCAATCATTTTTTTCTAGGGACACTCTCTAGAGTAATGGTAAGGCTCACCATAATCATAAATACCCTTTGAAGCATGACTCTATCAAAATCAGCCACCACAACCTGACTAATCACGGAATGTGAGCTCCTAAAACTCTAACTTAAACCCATAACACCCCAACTATACTGCTCCCCCTCGGCAATCTTGAGTTTCGCATAAATAGGTTAGCTAGACTAACTCTGGTGCTGGTAGCATTGGTGGGGTCTATCATAATTGTCCCTCCCCTTGAGTGGGAGCCATTATAGCTTCCCTAGTGATAAGCACTCTTATTGCTATCCCATGAGGCCTCGCGGCAGAGCTCCCCAAAAGTATGGGCGTGATCATAAAAATCCAAGAAAGATCTACTTGTTGAAGACATTGACTTAGTTGCAATTTGCAGCTATAGACTCAAACCACGAAAAAAACAATGAACTCTCTCATATTCTATAGGTAGATTATGGAAGAGTGCAAAGAGAGCTCGTAAAATCTAGCCTCGTACTCCAATATGGTATAGAGTCCTACTCCAATCTAGCAAACTCATCAACTTGTCGATCGCTAATGCTCCTACGTATAAACCTATCACAGAAAGCCTATAAAAACTTAGTCCAAGACATGAGAGGTGACCCAACTGGCCTACACTTCATATACGAATGAAACCACTACACGCATGGTCCTTAAAGGTGATACTTATATCACCTTCGCTCAACTTTACTAAAACCAATGTATATAACCTTTCCCAGTAGATCGTCAAAAATCAATAGGGCTCCTCCCATCCAGCCCCAGAAAACCTTGGAGGATTCAGTCTCAAAAAAAGTATGAGCATCTTATACTCCTATAAAGGTCTAATTCCATGTGCGATAACTAGATGAGTAGTAGTGTGTACGGGTGGAACCTCAACCTATTGAGACACTAGTGCCACCTGAACCTCCGGTGCTGGTATCACTGATCCTTAGGCTTTCTCCATATCCCTTAGAATGAAAAATAACTAAATGATAGTTGCCTGAAGACATGGGCAATGGATGGCCTTGGTGGATGTTGGGCTAGTTTAAGTCCCAACAAGTATGGAGGAATAAGAGCTTGTAGAGGCTCTACTATTATTGGATTGTGAGTCACATATTTTATTAGATCTTGAGCTAGTGTTTTAGCTCACATATAACCTTAGGGTCACCCTTTACTCCTAGCTGGAGCTCTATATTCTTGCGGTGCATCACCGGTGACCAGTGAACCACACGTAGGAGCCATAATGAGAAAAAGTGAAATGATAAGGTTCTACAAACCAAATAAGAAAAACCAAACGTGAACATAAATAAACAATCTTCCTAATATAGCCTCTAGAAGATAGGGTGCTAACGTCTCCACAATGCATAATTCATCTAGACATTAGTTTTGTATGAATGAAATTGGCGAACCTAGCTCCAATTCCAGCTTTGTCCTAATCTAAAACCTCATGCAATAATGGCACTAACAAAAAACGACTTGTAGGTAAGCCAACCCATACTCCAATACGATAAGTAACTGATATATAATGAAAAATTAACAACCAACAAGAAGATAACAACAATATAAAGGAATACACAATAGAAAGAAAGAAATGATTTAAATATATATAACACTATAAGATCTCCATGACCTGATGGAATAAGGTATAGAGCTGCTAAACTTAGTACAACTTACGAAATGAATAAAATAAGTACACACTCGACTCAACTAGAAAAAACCTATATACAGATAGAGATGAGTCAAACTAGGATGGCGTCATCTCATCCTCTACCTTTGGAAGACCCGTTGTAGCATAAAAATCAACTCTTTTGATTGGCGCTCAGATCGACATATAGAAAATTAAATGTAGAGTGTAATATGAGTACAAAAACCATAGGTACCCAATGTGCATCAGAGGACAATTACGTTTGGAGAGCATATATTTAATGAAAATCCAGGAAACAAATAGTAGCTAAGGGTCAAAAGAGTAGCACAAAGCGGAAAGTCTAACTATACACCCTGGAAAATCTAGCAGGAACTGAATGATAATGTAAAGCTACCAACTACAACCTAACTGGAACCCATAAGACATGAAGGTACACTTACGAGCAATTGAATTGAAAATAACCTAAATATATCCCCATAAGCTCAATGAGTACACACAAGATCTAATGATATCCCTAGATACAACAAAGTATAATTTGAAGCTAAAACAACCGACACTGGACCTGGAACCATGTCGAAAGAACCTTGAAGAACCCAATAGAATCAAGGTTTCATGAGTAAAACACGACTAACGAAAACGTGCCTAGACTCAACCTATGGTTGGTCAAAATGCACATGGAACTCGAACAATAGAAAGTTGAAATGCGCACAAACCTCAAACCAAGGCTGAAACACTTTGAAGAACATCCTAAATCACACGCTCATCAACAATCAAAAGACACTGTAGAATGAAACCTTCATCGGAGTGACAAGGGACCCACTCTGGCTCAAAACCCATGACCCGATCAAAAGTAACCAATAAGGCCCGGAAATAACAACTGAAACTGTCGGGGCAATAACATAAGGGAATTATGGACAAAAGTCCAATAAGAGTAGAGTTGTCACCTAGCTAATGATTCATACTACCAAACCCATGTTTGCTACATTAGTCTATAACGAGCTAGACTTGTCTAAAGCAGCATCGGACGATTCGTAATACATAATGACTCCAAAATAGCAATTCTAATGTAATCACTAGACTAATCCTAGAATAAGGGTAGTAATAAGTTAGAATTTACAATACAAAAGGACACACAGATACAACAAGGCATGATACAACATCACAATACAATAGAAATGATTAATTACTTCGACTACTACCCGAAAGGATGGCTAAGGTAGGATTTCAAATAACTAAACATGAAAAAAGCTAAGAGCCCTGCCAAATCAAGCTGAACATCATGCAAACACTTACACAAGATCAATCTATCATTGGAAAGCCAAAGCAAACATCAAAGTAGATCATGCATGCTCTAAAACAAACTTAGCCGGAGCTTTACCCTTCAAAAATGCCTCCGATCACTACCACACTATAAAAAAAATGATAATAACGTCAATACGAATGTTTTAACACCTAATCTACAAAAATTGAAGACAGAACTAAAAATGAGGAAAAATGAGATTGTGGGACATTAGGGACGAATTCCATAATTTACTCAATCTATTTGTCCCGTTAAGATCAAGGAGATTGGGAACAAAAAAGTGGGATTTAACTACCAGTTATAGCTGCTTAAGTGTCACTTTTCCACCTAAGTGTCCTTTCAAAGTGGAACCTTCATCACTAAAGCGCTTAAACCCTTGCTAGAGGCTCCACTAAAGTGACTCTCTAGCAGCTAAAATGATCATCGCTTAAGCATTCCATGTTCACTAATGGATGTATGCCTTTACTAGGAAGGCCTACTTAAGAGGATCCCTGGCTGCTTAAGTGATAAGCGTTTAAGAGGTGCCAAGATCGCATAGGTGGCTACACTAGCATCAGGCACCAAGAAATATAGGTATGTCTTACATGACTCTGCCCGGATGCTCATTCTATCCCAGAAATTCTGATATTTAGTCATACCAAAAATGGAAAAAAACTCCCAAAGGAGGTCATCTCACCAAAGAGTGAGTTATACACTCAATGCTTCATCTATGCCATAAGCTACAATGTTGCTCGAAATGAGTCAAAAAGTCTAAGGACTCGAATCAAAGGACAACATATACAAAACTCAACTTTTTGGAGCTAATAGAACAAACATCATTACATTCAAAGGCTTTATACATGATGTTTCGATAAAAATCAACCGTTCAACTTCAAAAAGCTCAAAAACACAAACATCCATAGAAACCAAATGAAAAACCAACTAATCGAACAGTCAGTCCTAACAAGTCATAAATGACTTAGAGTCTCTATATGTCAGTTCTAAAAGAAACTAATAACAGAATACACGTTTACCAAAAAAAAAAAATAGAATACACGAAAATGACCTAGAGCGTCATTATAATAATAAAAATATGGCAGGATATGTATATCCTATCAAAAAAAGAACCTCAACATTCTCGTTATTGTATTTGAAGTATTCATATATGAGCATCTTTTATATTCCTAGGGATGACAATGGGGGCAGAGGGGGCGGGGCGGATTGAGCTTAACCTGCAAAATTTTGAATCCACCCTGTCCCACCCCGCATAACATTTTTTTTCATTTTCAACCTGTCCCACCCCTCCCCGCATATACCCGCTCCGCATGAACCCGCCTCGCATAATTATTTTAATATTTTCTTTTTTTAGTTATGTTAGATACTAAAAATAAAATTCATTTTTTCATTAAGTTGTATTATTTAATAGGATAATGACTTAATTGTTTTTATAGGTCAATTGAGAAACATGTAAGAAATTGAATATTTTTTTATTGAACCATTTGCATTTACTATCTTGAATATTTTAGTAGCTTTAAAAAAATTATCTTAATAAATAATGCTCAATCACTCTTATAACATGTAAAAAATTAAAATTAAGTTTAAATCCATATAAAATCACATATACATGCAACCCGCCCCACCCCGCATTAGTTTTAAAAAAACTACTTCAACCCGCCCCGTCACTCACAACCGTAAACCCACCCAGTCTCTCATAGCCTTAAACCCGCCCCACCCTGCATCCAGCCCTCCCCATTGCCATCCATATATATGCTATAATAATGAGAGGAATATAACTGATATAATAATAACCATAAATATCTTTAGATACTAAAATGATATTAAACCATGACCTAAAAGGATCATAAAGTGTCATCTACAAGAAGAGTAAAATCATTGGTTAATAATTTCATAGATGAAAATGAGGTGCTTTCTAATTCAATATCAAGCATACTTTACGAATCTCATATATATCTAATCATCAAAAGAAAAATGACATGCACATACAAATATTTTTATAAGCATTTTACATTTATAAATTATATCAAACAAAAAGGTTAACAAAAGATGTGTTAGTTATCTATTTACTTTTATTTAATAGACAATCAAAATAGAACGAACATTCATGAAAACATAAATATGAAAATTACTGACCCTTTGTAGAGTAATTAACTAGTACATCGACTTTAAAAACTAGATTTGATTGCTCATGACCCTCTGCTCTACTAAGGAAAAAACAATGATAAAAATAAAAATACAAAGCAAAAAATAAAGAAGCCTAATTAATTTTGAGGTGCAGCGGGAGGGACTTTTAAAATTTTCTAAAAATGTATTTGAAAGTAAGTATTTATAGAGGATTTTTAGCATTAGGAATGTCTTTGAGAGGAATATTCAAAAAATTTAACTTCAAATTGAGTCGAAGGAAATATTTAATTTTATTTGGATTGATTTTGTTAGATTTTTCATGTGATTTTGTCAGAATATGGCTGAACAGGGTGAAGTTTTCTGTGCTTTAGTTGAAATATTTTCAAAAGGAAAATATAAGGTTTGGAGTTAGTAAATAAGAATAAAGTGTTGCTTAATTTTTTAGGCTAAGCATTTGAGTGGTATTTGGGGTATGGGTTGGTGCTTGTTGGGTTAAGGGATATGATTAGTTTGGGTGATGTTTAAGAAATAGGACTGACTAGTTTAAGCTATTCTAGGGTAAAGATTTGAGTTCTTTAATTGCATGTACGTTTTAACGCAACACTGATCAATGATAAGATATCTCATTTTTCAAACACACTTTATCATGTTTATGGTTTAACCATTAAGAGGAGGATTCAACAACAATATTGTAATGTGTAATAGACTAACAAAATATATCTGAAGTAAATAACAAGATATATATGAACATATAATATTGCAAAAAAAAAGAGAAAAAGAATTACATATACAGATCAATCGATTTAATCCTAAAATGAATGTAATGTTGTATTATTTTTCAATGAAATAAAAAGAAGAAAATTTTATTCGTCCATCCAATTCCATACCTTGGCCAAAACATTAATGTGATGTAGAGTAATTACAAGTTGAATCAATATTTAGCAGAATCCCAGGAGACATTATTATCTGCATTCATATTATTGTGCATCATCATAGGTGCCTTCTCTGAAACACTCCAAACCTTTACAGATTTATCAAGACTTCCACTATAAACGACCCATTTCTGATCGGTTTGAGTGGATTCTTTATCTTCTTCTACTGCTAGACATTTCACTGGCCCATTATGACCAGTCAATACAGATAACAATGTGTGTATAGACTTATTGTCCCTTCTCCAAACACATATTGTTTTATCAGCTGATCCACTCAGTACCAAATTTCCAGCTGCTGCAAGGCATAAAATAGCCAATTTGTGTCCCTTTAAGACTCCACCATGTGATAATTGCTTCTCTCGTTCCCAGAAATTCACAACACCATCAGATGAACCGCAGTAAACTACTGAACCAGATTTGCTAACAACTAATGCTGTCACTGCACATTCTTGATTCAAAAGTGTCTGAACAAATACATGTTTTGGGTGTTTCCCTGAGTTTTCCCTCTGCCAAACCTTCACTGTACCATCAGCTGATCCTGTATACACTATGCCTTCAACACTCGTAACCACTGAGTTCACTGCATCATCATGTGCTTTCACTGATTCTATGCATTTCGAGTTATCAACGTTCCATACCTATTAGATCATATTGTTAAATTGTATTTTCTATTCTCTAATTAATATATATATATATATATATATAGATTATATAAACTAACCTTAAATGTTCTGTCCCATGAAGCTGAATAGAGAAGGCCTCGGGTTTGATCCATGCTCAAGCATGATATGGCGTCAACGTGCTTGATCCATAAACCACTCCTATTTCTCTTGACTTCGACATAGTTGCTAGGCCTAATGGATGCCTTGAAAATATCAAAGAAACTAGGCAAAGTCCCAGCACGTTTGTAGGTACCTGGATTCTTGGTTTGGATCTTCCAAACACGAACTTTTCCATCTTGATGACCAGTGAATATTTTCTCTCCTGAGATGATGATGGCTTTTACAAGTCCGCTATTTGATTTAAAAGCAGCAAATTCCTTGAGATTCTTCCAGACACGTATATTCTTGCTATCAGATCCTGTGTAAAGAAGATCGTTTTTGGTAGCCAAAGAATAAATGTGACCCTCTTCCCGCACAAGTGAACCAATAAGTCCATTAATTTGAGGGATATTATTGTTTTGGGAATTGTTACCCTCATCAAATTTGGACCATGGAGACCCTTGGTTCCATGGAGACATCATCATAGGAGACCCTTCACCGCTAAGACGATTCGCTTCATACGCAGAGAAACTGCTGTGTCTTGCATTGTAATTACTATTATTATTATCCGCATCATCGTCAATATGTGAGCTTGATATGTTTGGATCCGAGTGAACAGTGTTTCCTAATTTAGGAGGCAAATGGCTTGTATCAACAAACATTCTGCTTAATTGGCCTCCCCTTTTCTTAATTAAAATAATTATCTTCTCACAACAATCTATTATTAGGCTGAGAAGAAAAGGCAAAGGAAAAATGGATTAACAAAGTATACAAGAAATAGAAGGGAAGGGAAGGAAAATAAGAGTGTGGAAGAGAGATTTTCTAGGGAATTGCAAATTAGAGGCCATAAATTTTGAGTTTAACCACAGCTATTCAACATTTTCTATTATTGCTTATTTACGTGAAAAGTTTAGTCCTTATATCTATAATAAAATCATCAATATAGTTTACGCCCAATAATATAATTTATGATAACGTCCACTTGTTTTGAGAAGCGCATAATTAATATTATTCTAATATCTTATAACGACGACAAAAAGATATATGACGTTAAATTTATGATTTTATTTTCTATTAAACTTCTTGTGAACTGCATGGTGTCGGGTCTACAGACCATCAAATATGTTATAAAATACATACTTTCTTCTGTTTTATGAATAACAATTTATTACCTCTTCTCATATAAATATTATCGATTAAATAGACAACTATAATTTTAAGTTGCTCAATTGTTTCTATTTATTTTTTCTGACGGTGAAGGAATGTTGATATTTTTTAAAAAATTTATAAATAAGATAAATCATATCAATAAAAAAATTGAAAAATAGAGAAAACCTAAAAAGAGGACATAAAAATTAATAAAATTGTTAGCTTAAAAATGAGTTAAATACAAATGTTTAAAGAAATACAAATGTCTATAGAATTGATAAGGATGAAAATAGCACTGTAGACACGTAATTTTTTATCGAACTTAAAGTTTTACACCATTTTAGTGGTTAATATTTCTTTTATATTTAAATTAAGTATTTTGGTTTTATCATATTTTAGTAAGTTTATTGTAAAAATATTTAAAAACCCCAAAAATAAAGTCATGTTTTTAAGTTAAGTTTTGTTTTCAATTTATTCACAAGAGAAGAAAATGTTCAAAAGTATATGTTTTCTTTTAATGTATATTTAATAAATAAACTAGTGTTTCTTAATTATATTTTTTAATTAGCTATTTAACTTTTCTTAAATTTATATTAATTTCAAAATAATTAGATTTTATATTTATATATACATACACATTACCCCACTATCTCCCACTTCCTCACACCACAACACCCACTCCCCATATATACACCACTACACACACGTACAAAAAGAGAAAGAAAAAAAGTAAGGAAAAAAAACCATCAGCAACATGCCCACTTTCTCTATATACACACACGGAGCGCACACAAAAGAGAAGGAGGAACTACTACAAATTAATACCAAAAGACGCCCAACTATACGTACTAATATGCACACATACTCTCATTTCCCTCACCAATGAAACCAGAAACAATACCTTACATATTACAACACATTCACACGCAAGAAACAAAAATAATATCCTTACATTTTAATCTTTTTTTCACTCACCAAAGGCCACCTTACACATTGGAGGGAAAAGATTGAATTCGAGGTTTGCTTTCATGGTTTGGAGTTCGCGGTTCCTTATTAGGACTATTTTCTTTTCGGTGAATTGATTTTCGCAAGAGGTACAATTTAATTTTTATTGTAATTTGATTTTCAAGATTATATAATACTTGATTACAATGTTATGAAATTGCTCAAATTTTATATGTGTTGAACTTTGACGCTATGATATTGAAATATTTCCTCTTTATTTTATTCTATGTTATCTTCCATTTTGTACCATATGCTTTTTTTTTGGTAGGAAAGGATATATATATATATTAAGCTTAAGTAGCGGATACAGTCAGGATATTATAATTCCCTAATTTAGCCAGGTTAATACAAGTTGCTAAGGACACTTTTTTAGTACTAATGTGTCCTGCTACATCTGCTGCTAGGCTAGAGATTACCCCAGTAAGGGGACTACAAAACATTACAAAGTTACTATTAGTACTAGTAGTTCTTGCTTCATTAGCCAAGTGATGTTCCACCTTGTTACCATCTCTGAAGTTATGGTTGATAGGGGGATTCTGCAGTTTCTTCAGCCAGTATCTGCAGGAGGAGAGGAGAGAGTCATACAGTGAGTTTGAATAATCAGTTAGAAGAGTAATTACCTCAGTAGAGTCAGTTTCGATTGCCAGTGGAACAAATTGTGGTGATAGGCTAACTCAATGCCTCTAAGCAGTGCCAATAGTTCCATTGAAGTGCCATTGAAACCTTGATGTTGTTGGTAGAATCCCATCTTCCAATTACCATATTCATCACGGAAGACACCTCCTAAACCACCTACCAGTGATGGAGCAGAAAAGAAGCCATCGAAATTAAGCTTATAGAGGCCGTGGGGAGGGGGTTTCCAGCGAGCATGAATAGTGATCTTATCTGAAGGGGTAGAAGAGAGGAATTTGCCGGTAAAAGCATATTCTAAGGTGCGAGCAATAACCGTGGGGATAGAGATTGGGCTGTTAGAGTTATGAAAAATATTATTATTACGATTTAGCCAGATATGCCAAATGGCAAAAGGGAAATAGATTTCCCAACTGAGAAGCGGATCGGCAAAGGCATGGTTGAGGTTTTTCAAAGTCAGCAGCCAGTTGACAATACTGTGATCGTTAACAATTGGGGAAATGGGGATATTCAGCTGGTTCCACAAGTTTTGAGCAATAGTCAACGAAAATATGCTGGGAGGTTTCAGGATTAGCATTACAGATTTCACACATGTTCGTGGGAAGGATTTGAAGTTTGCGAAGGTAGTAACCTGATGGGATTTGGTCATGATAGCACATCCAAAAGAAGAACTTGATCTTAGGAAGAGTATTGAGTTGCCAAATCCATTAAAAGTCCTTAAGATGGTTGGAAGGGTTGGGAGGATTTATAATTTGGTAGACTGAGGCGATTGAGAAATTACCGGTACTAGTGAGAGACCAGATGGGAGTGTCTCGAGAAAGAGTAGGAAAAGTCGGGATAGGGTGGATGGCTTGAAGGATAACTAGGGAAATTCGAATGAACAGTTGTCGAGGTTCCACTGGTTATTAGATCGAAGATCAACTACTACTATCAATTAAAGTACCTTTTATATCCAACTAAAATTAAATTAAATGCATGAAAATAGTATTCTAATAGTTTATTTGGTCAAATTTACATAAAGTAAAAAATGTTTACTCCCTCTGTCCCAATATTTATGTGACACATTTCGCTTTTTGAGAGTCAAACAGTTCAAGTTTGACCGAGAATTTGCTCGTGAAATCTTCAATTTTTTAAAAATGAAATTCATATATTTGTAAACTACATAAAAAGTATTATAAGTCACAATAATTGATAATTCAAAATATTGAAAAGATATATGAAAAATTTACGATCAAAGATAAACTTGTTTGAATCTCGAAATCTGAAATGTGTCACATAAATTGGGACAGAGGGAGTATTTTTTTTCAAGGCCCCCAGTGGGAGGCTCGCACGACGGGCTATTAGCTCAGTGCTAGAGCGCACCCCTGATAATTGCGTCGTTGTGCCTGGGCTGTGAGGGCTCTCAGCCACATGGATAGTTCAATGTGCTCATCGGCGCCTGACCCTGAGATGTGGATCATCCAAGGCACATTAGCATGACGTACTCATCATGTTCGAACCGGGGTTTGAAACCAAACTCCTCCTTAGGAGGATAGATGGGGCGATTCGGATGAGATCCAATGTAGATCGACGATTCTCAACAACATCTGTAAAATCTCGAGGCTTACTAGACGGAATTCGATCAAAAATGAAAACTTTGGATATTTTTCTAAGAAGGAGATGAGCTACCTATAGATTTTTATGTAAGTGCACAAATTAAGAGAAAGCTGGCATCCAATCAAGAAAAAAAAGAGTTACACATTTTTATTTTTTTTATTTTTATTTTTATTTTTAATGTTTTTTGAGATAACTTATAAGTATATTAAAAGTGTAAATGCATCCATATCAAATTTGAATATGAAATAACTTTCTATTAGTTTAAAATTTTAAACTTTTATTATTTAAATAGTGTTTTGAATATAAATAGTAAAAAAGTAATTTAATCACTAATAAAACGCTTGAGCTATCTAGTAATAAGTAAATATTAAGATATATAACTCATTTTAAAAGCCTGTTTCGATTAAGAATGTGGTTACACATCTTTTTCTTGAGACATTAAAATAAACTTAAGGATACAGTGACGCACCTTGTTTAATAATATAATTAACTGTCATCAATTTAAAGTAAAGACTTATAGATAAAATTATTAGGTGCAACATAAGAAGACAATTATGTCTCTAAATGTCAAGACCAAGAATGCGATTACGCATTTAGGTTAAGACTGTAACATCTCACTATTTGAAAGAACTAGAAAGAGTTAGAATTGGAAAGAGTCATTTTAGGAAAGAAGGAAAAATCTAGAAAATTGGTTAAGTTAGGTTAAGTTTGAGTTTTTGATCAACTTCAAACGTGCATAACTCATAGCTCAGGATGAGTTGAGTGTGCTTCCAGATACCGTAGGAAAGATCTTGGAATTATTTTTCTAACGTCGCCGAGTTTGCACGATTCCGAGTTTGTATGTATGAGATATGGCCATTTGAAGTTGGGTTGTTCAAACACGTCAAGAGTGAAGAATCTTCGACACCCACGTCCAATTTTTTGGAGTTGAAACCCTTTGAATCTTCAAGGTTTTAGAACAAAGTCTCCAAAACCCTCTAAAACTTGAAAATGAAAATATTCTAAGTCTCAATAATAATTGTCTATGACTTGATACTAAGCTAACAATTTAAACAAGTATTTATAGTGTTTGAAAATTTTGCTGCGGAGGATCACTCGGCGCAGTTAGTCGGAATCGCCGATCCGCTGTTTGGTCAATTTCATCGCCTTCTTGCTTTAGCCTTCAGCCTCTTCGCGCTTTGAGTCGTTAGGCGATATGGTATTGCTTCGCGGAACTACTTGGCCACACGCCGACTGCTCCATTTCATCGCCAACTTGATCTTTCCCTTCAGGGCTCAGCATACTGGAACAAAAGGCAATCTCCAGGCCGATTGGCGACTCGCCAACTGGTCTCGCCGATCTTCAGGCCTCCATTTCTTCGTTCTTTTCAGCCGCTTTGTTCCTTCTTGCTAAGTACTGTCCATGATTTGCCTCAAACTCCAAATACCTGAAACTTAAGGGTTTTCATCAGATATTGAGACAAAATATGCATTTGAGGACACTAATTCTATCAAAATATAGCCTTAAATGAGTCCAATTTGTGGACTCATCAAGAACCCATTAGCGTGCATCAGTAAAAAAAAAAAAAGTTATACAAAAAGTACCGAGAGGAAAAAAAATCAAAAGGGCACATAATATATGTGGGTGATCCTTCCTCCATGATTTGCCCTCCATAGCAAGATGACCACGTACGATACAATCAGATATGTTTGCGATTTACCCCATTTTTGCTCTTTTTTAAAATTTTTGAATGATGAATTTTCAAAGAGGAAGCAAAAAGTGAAAGATTTATTCCTAAAAAACTCCAATTATAGTATGTAATCTGAGTTGGATTTAGTATTGCAATATTTATTCTCCATCAATTTATGTCAAACTTATTTGATTTATTTTTGTTACACGATTTTATAAAACATTAAATTGACTATTAATTCACTGTCAATATATATCAAATTAATTCAATTTATTATTTACTTGTTTTAAATGAGTAAATATATAAATTAATTAAGGAATAATTTTATAAATATTCCTCCAACTTTAGCTTTATTATATAACTAATTTTGATACACGTGCCTTGCACGTGAATGTAAAACCATGTAGCACACTATTTTAAAATAATAATGTCAATATTATTTAACTAAAACTTTAAACAAAAAATTACATATGGAATAATAAAGTATAACTTTATATGAATAACGAATGTAAACTTTCTTATGATTAGTCACTGTGTACATACTTAAAGTTCTTAAATCAATATTCAATAACATTTATATTTCTGAGGATACTCTAAGCTAAAAACTAGAGTCCTATTAATTAAAATGTACTTCTAACTACAAATCAGAGCCCTATAAATCAATAGATACATTTACATATTCAGGTTAACCCCTTTTAATTTCTTTTTATAAGGTAATGTATGTTATATTGATTGCCAAGCTGAAACTTTTTACAAAATAGAATGAAGTTTCATACTTTTTGTCCAGAGAAAATGTTTTCCACATATGGACGAAATTAATCTTAACCCAGAATCTTTAAAGGAAACATGCAATCTATTAGACATAACTTAGATCTCGTTAAATATTCTTCATACTCCAGTACCAAATTCTTTATAATTTTAACTACTTCTCTACTTTAATGAATTATTCAGTGACCTAAATCAAAATATAAAACTAAAGGAGTATGAAAATCCTAGCAATAATAAGAAAATTCCGCAAGTCACAACCAATATAATTGAATACTTTCTATAACTATTGCGAGATTATCAAAATTGATATGTCTAAGTATTAATTAGATTGTACAGTGTTTTCTTCACGGTTTACATAACATAGAATTGATAAGCATCCTCATAAACCTATTAAATAGGAGTAATTATAGAACAATACTAGCCCAAAAATTCCAATCACACATGAGTAATATTCACCGAACAGTGAACATATACATGTTTTACACTCTTTAATCAATGATGAGAATCTATCATGTCACGAACCAAAGTACACTCTATGTGACATGGCGTAAAACAATGTAAGCACATGTATGTATTAGTATATGAAATGTACAAAGTATAAGTGGAATGCAATAAAACATGAATCATGATCATAAGGGGCATAATCGAAAACATGATATGCATGACAAAGCTAAACAAAGAAAAATCATTTAAGAAGAATCGTAAATCATGAATATGGTCAGTGCATCTTAAATTATAAGGAATACTTCATAAAATAGTTTGAAGGCAACTTAGTTTTTTTGCGGGTTGTTAGCTTTAATTGACAATAGATCATGCGAGCTATAACATGGAATTCAATGTAACTCCCACATAGAGAAGGGAGAGTCTACTTGCCAAGGTAGAACTCTGTATTATATCATATGATACATTTGGATCCACTAGCTACGCTATTTACGACAAACCAAAGGGGGCACGTAGTTTGAAACCAGAGGTTGTTACTAGAGACTATCCTATTTGAGCCTCCACCTCAAAGTATTCTCAGAGGTAAGTCATATCCTATAGGAATAGTCATATTCACATACATATTATAATACATCGAAAATTACAATTAAGTTACTAATCTAAGTTAAAAACATCATTGAGTATCTCATTAAATCTTGAATCAAGTCTAAGTTAGAAAACCTTTTACCAAGCCATGATTCCTCAATATTTGAGAAAATCCTTTCCAATTTCATTGATGCTCATATTAAAACAATCTATATCATAAATCATTACTTTTCATAAATCACCCATAAGTTCAAGAAAAAAAATCATTCATAGCATCATAAATTTTCTTCAAATTCATACAAATTAGGATTCCCGGTAAAAATCATGATCAATGCATGAGTTCATATGGAATTTATTGGAAAATAAGTAATTGAATCTAAATAACCATAATATGATCAAAGTCAAACAATTATATCCATACAAATAGTATTCATGAGGAATTGAATGGAAACCTAACAAATTTGACTGAAATTGAATTGGAGAAATAAAGAATCTTTGGGGACTTAATGGGTGAATGGAACCCATTGATGAACTCCTCACATACCTTATTCTTGAAGCCCTAAGCAATTTATGTAGAAAGGATACTTGAACTTGAAGAACCCTATATTCTTCTTCCTTGAACTAGAGAGAGGATTTTGAAGAAAACCTTGAAGAGGATTTGGAGATTTGATTGGATTAGAGAGTTGGGGAACTTTCAAAGGGTGAAGGGTAGTTATAGGACTTAGAATAAGGGGTAGTTATGTTGAGGAACTTTCAAGGGGTGAAGGGTAGTTATAGGACTTATAATTTGAGGTAAAACGACGTAGCATAGACATTAAATGCATAGGAAAAGACCCAAATTCTCTTTCAGAATAACTGCCAGGCATCCCAACGGTTGTGACATATAGTCTGTATTGGAATTTCTACGACCCATCCGCGTGAACCGTAGAACTAAATTAAGAAACTCAAATATTTAATCATTTCCCATGTGACCATTCTATGGTCCGTCAAACTTTCTACGGTTCGTAGACCTCATCCGTAGAACCCAACTTTCACACCAAAATTTTACCAAGTCTGGAACACTTTTATGGAACTTTTCTATGGTCTGTAGAACCAAATACGACCCTTCATTTCCTTTCATATGTCTAAGGTCCTAAATCAAATCTCTAAATCAATCCTATGAGTCCCATCTATGGCACATCAAAAATCCAACGACCCGTCCTATCAAGTCGTACGTCAAACCTAAAAAACTTAATTTTCCAAAACCCCACCTCCAGGTATATGAATTCCTTCCTAAGGGCCGAAGACTTCCTAAGGTCCATAGGTTATACTCGTAGAACCCGCTTAAGTGAAATTTCAACATTTTTCCTTTCCTTTTCGACTTTTCAACTTCCGAGGTGTTACAATATCTCTCCCTTGGGAACATCATGATTGAATGGGACTCGAGCTAGCATGATTAAAGTAAAGGAGAAACTAACAACCTAAATGTCACGATCCAAAATATACTCTAGGTGTAACATGGTGTATAGAACCCTGAAATGCCCCATACAAGCCACTTAGCATACATCATACAAGATAATAGAAATAAAGATTTCAACAGTAGCAATCTTATATCATAAAAGAGTTTGACAAAGAAGAAGTCTATCATAGTCTCAACAAGCCATCTAAACATCAAAATGAGTGGTTGAGAAGTAACCCATACACCGCATATATCATCCGAAAACTAGAAAGACATAAAGCAAGTAAATATGTCTCATTCCTAGAAACATGAGGACTATGGGGGATTCTACTTGCCAATGTAGTATCTATACACATCATCTTTTGCTAAAGTGGATTAACTAGCTAGGTCATTTAAGACAATCCTACAGGGGTACGTAGTTAGGTACTACATGTTGCTACTAGAGACTATCCTATTTGAGCATCCACCTAAAATCCTCTCAATGCTAAGTCAAAATCCTAACTGAATTGATAGAAGTCAAATATCATTATAACATAGGAAGGGAAATGATCAATAACAATCCACATCTTTCAAATCAAAACATAGAATAGCTCTTTAAAAAAATCCATTCATAGGTGAGAAAATCCTTCACCAATGTGAATCCATATGTGAGAAATAACTTTCACAATCATGATCATATTCGTATATGAGAAAATCTTTCACAAAAAATTTGATACTTTAATCTAAAAGCACCCTATCATCATCAACATAATTTTTATAAGATATGCATCATCCTTCAAAATTCATAGTTCATAGTTTCATGAGTTCTTCTCAAGTTCATAGTTAAAAATCATTTATCACGCATGGGTTCATATGATTTCAACTCAATATCATGTAAAAACACTAAATCATGTTATGGAAGATTGAAAAAGATCTATGGAATCATAATTTAATAGAACCCATGGAGCAATAAGAAGAACCCTAATTTGATCAATTGAAATTGGATTGAGAAATCGAAAACCTTGGGGACACCAAGGAGGAATGGACTCCATGGGTGAATACCCCATACCTTGCTACTCAAAGCCCAATATAAATGGTGAATTGAAGACCTTTGAGTTAACCCTAGATTCTTCTTTTTCCTTAGGCTGAGAGGGAATTTTTAAGAATTAATTTGGTTGGGTTTTTGGGAAATTAGGAGAATGGGTTTATAGTGGGTGGATTAGGACTTCAAGTCTTTTTCATAGAGATTAGGATAGAGATCAAGACAACATACATAGGCTTAAAAAATTTAGGAAAAGAACCAAAAAACCCTTAAAAATAACTACCCAACCCTTCTACCATTTGAGCCACTTTCTACGGATCGTCCTCGTCAGTCGTAAAAAGATCAGAAGCCTTAATTTTTGCCAAGTTTTGACAAAAACCATTTTCGTAAGACATTCTATGGTCCGTAGACCCCAACCATAGAAATCAATTTTGACCTTGAAAATTTCACCAAGTATGAGAGCTTCCTACGAGATTTTTCACTTGTATAAAAGTTCAGAAATGAGATTTTTCAAAAATTATTTTCTCCCTTTCTATGAGACTGGTCTACGACCCGTAGAAAGTTGTATGAACCGTAGACTTGTCTCGTAGACATGAACTAGTAGATAATATTCATGCAACCTTTTCCCTTTTCAAAATTTTAGGTGTTACAATATCTCCCCATTGGGAACGTTCGTCCTTGAATGGAACTCAAGGCAATATAAAGAGCATTAGGGAAGAGATTTAACAACCCCACATGAATGCAATCACACAAATATACATAATCAAAGAGAAAATCGACTCCAAGCTAACATATATCTTAAATATCTTTCCATAAAACATGCATGCATGCATAAGGAAACATGAGAATGACTAGGACACGTGAATCTGCAAGAACGAACCATAAGGGGCTAAATACCTCAAGCTAGAGTAGGATTAGAGGGAAAGAGATGCAGCTATCGGGACATCATATCAGCCTGAGCCTCCCAAGTGGCACCTTAAACCATTTGATTGCTCCACAAAACCTTTATGGATGCAACTTCCTTGTTCCTCAACTGTCTAACTTGTCGGTCCAAGATCTAAATCGGAACATCTTCAAAAGAAAAGCTTTCTTTTATACCAAGGTTCTCTAATGGTACGATAGATGTCAGATCTCTAATACACTTCTTCATTAAGAAAACATGGAACACCGGATGCACCGATAATAATTTGGAGGGCAAGTCTAATTCATAAGCCACCTTGCCTATCTGCCTTAACATTTGATAAAGACGAACATATTAGGGACTAAGCATCCCTTTGTTATCAAGCCTCATTACACCCTTCATAGGTGAAATTTTCAAGTAACCCCAATCATTAGTTTCAAATTCAAGATCTCTTTTTCCAACGTCGGCATAGGAATTTTGTCGACTTCAAGACGTTTTCAACTTTTCTTTAATAAGCCAAACATTCTATGTAGCCTCATGTACCGACTCGGGACCTGTCACAGAAACTTGATCAACTACAAACCAATCTATGGGGGAACTTTATCTCCTACCATAAATACCTTCAAATGGAGCAAAACCAATACTTGATGATAACTATTATTATAAGCAAACTCAGTTAAAGGAAAATAATCATCCCAATTACGCTTGTAATCAATCACACAATATTTCAATATATGTTCAAATGATTAGACAGTGCACTTCGCCTTTCCATCGGTTTGAGGATGAAATCCCGTACTAAACTTGACATAGACACCAAAACTTTTTTGGAAAGACTTCCAAAATTGAGAAGTGAATTGGGAACCATGATCAGAGATAATCGATAGAGGTACCCCATGCAACCTAACCATTTCACTTAGATACAACTTAGATAATCTTCCACCGAATATGAAAATGAGGCGACTTGGTCATACAATCTACAGTAACCCTAATCAAGTTATGTTGCTACTCGGTGCCAGGTAAACCAACAATAAAGTCCATATTAAAATCGTACACTTACAAGTAGGAATACTAATATCTTCGGAAAAACCTCCCAACTTTTGATGCTAAATTTTCATTTGTTGACAATTAGGATACTTAGCCTCAAATTCTGCAATATCCTTCTTCACCCCTTTCCACCAATAGACCTCCCGCATGTCACGGTACATCTTGATGGCTCCCGGGTGAATGGAATATTGACAACTATGGGCTTCCGATAAAATTTGCTCCCTTAAGTCATCAACATTCGGAACACACTAACGACCGTGATATTGAAACATACCATCTTCCCATTGGGAGAAATCCTCAAAGCACATTTTAAGCATTGCTTTTTTCAATTCAACCAAATTTGGGTCTAGACTTTGCTTAACTTTTACATACGATACAAAAGGCGATTACGAACAATTATGAACAACTACTCACCATCATTAGAATCAACCAAGCAAACACCCAATTAGGACAATCTATACACATCACAAACCAACTCCTTATTATGTTCCTCCATATGTGCAACACTACCATTGATAGTTGGCTAAGAGCATCTGCCACTACATGTGCCTTACCTGGGTGATAGAGGACACTTATGTCATAATCTTTTAGCAACTCAAGCCACCTCCTTTCGAAAAGATTTGGATCCTTTTTCTTAAATAGATATTGCAAACTTTTGTGGTCGGTAAATACATCAACATGGACAACATACAAATAATGCCTCGATATATTTAACGCAAAAAACAACCACCACTAATTCAAAATCATGGGTAGGATAGTTCTTTTCGTGAATCTTAAGTTGCCTTGAAGCATAAACAATAACTTTCCCATATTGCATAAGGACACACCCTAATACAATCCTTGAAGCATCCTAATAAACAATGGACCCATCAGTGCCTTTCGGTAAAGTAAACACAAGAGCGAAGGTAAGACTATATTTAACCTCTTGAAAAATCTCTTCACATGCTTCTGACATAAAAACTTACCCTTCTTTAGGGTTAATGCGGTCAATGGAGAGGAAATTGAAGAAAATTCTTCCATAAACCTTCTATAATAACCTGCCAAACCCAATAAACTTCAAATGTATGAAGGAGATAGAGATATAGGCCAATTCATTATCGCCTCTGTCTATTTAGGATAAACCTCAATTCCCTTATTATAAACAATTTGACCAAGAAAAACCTCACATCTCAACCGAAACTCACATTCATTAAGCTTAGAACATAACTCATGATCCTTAAGAATTTACAACACAATCCTCAAATTATCAGCCTGCTCATCCTCACTCCGAGAGTAAATCAAGATATCATCGATAAACACTATCAAAAACATATCAAGACATTGTCTAAATACTCTATTCATCAAATCCATGAATGCGGCCAGAGCATTAGCCAAACTGAATGACATTACTAAATAATCATAATCATAATACCGCATTCGAAAAGCCATCTTTAGAATCTCACTCTCTTTCACCCTCAATTGGTGATAACCTGACCGGAAGTGACACTTAGAGAGATAACTTGCTTCTTGGAGTTGATCAAACAAATCATCAATCCTCGAAAGATGATAATTATTCTTGAGGTTAACCTTGTTCAATTACTGGTAATCAATACCCATTCGAAGGGAACTATCCTTCTTACAAACAAATAATACTAGATCAACCCGTGGAGAGATACACAGTCGTATAAAACCCTTAACCAACAAATCTCTCAATTGCTCATTTAATTCCTTAAGTCCTGCTAGAGCCATATTGTAAGGAGGAATAGAGATAGGTTGCATATTTGGAAGAAGGTCAATATCAAAGTTAATTTCCCTTTCGGGAGGAACCCTGGGTAGATCATCGAGAAACACTTCTGAAAACTCATTTACAACAGGGACTGACTCAAGAATAGGGGTTTCTGAATCTATATTCTTAACTCGAACAAGATACAATAAGATATCATTTTCCTAGCTTTAAGTCAAGAAACAAATTGACACTTAGGCATATAATTTCCTCCTTTTTACTTTAGGATGGGCTCATTAGGAATCTTAAAATTGACCACTCGGTTCTACAATTAACAGAAGCATATAAACAATGGAGCCAATTCATACCACAAATAACATCGAAATCCAACATATCAATTTCTACAAGATCAACATGAGTGACTCTATGGGATAAAGAGATGGGGCAATTTTTATAGACTCTGTTAAGCACAATAGATTCACCAATAACATTGGAGAACAAAAAAATATCTAGCAACATATCCATAGATACATCAAATCTGATAGTCACATATGGCGCCACAAAAGACAAAGTAGCATCGGGATCAAGTAAAGAATAAACATCATGATTAAAGACTTTCAACATATTGGTAACAACATTAGGAGAACCCTCTTGATCATGCTGAGTTTGAAGTGCATAGAATTGGTTTTACTTTGGAACACTTGAACCCGAACCACTAGGCGGAGATTACCTACCATCTTTTCCCTTGTCAATTGTAGATAGGCAATCTCTCAAGCGGTGACTAATTTTACCAAAACCAAAAGAAATAGTCTTAGGGTTAGACATCTTATATTTTTTGAACTTAGGAGTTGGAGAATTTGAGGAACATTGAACAGAAAACCATTGCCAGAACCTAGAACGACCATGTCCATCGGACCTTGAATGTAAAAAGTCACCATCACCGGTCTTTGACCTCTTTGCCTCCCTAGAACTTTCCTTAAGCTTCTCTTCTTCGAATTTTTTGAGAATATGTCATCAAACAGGAAATATCCATTTCCTTAATGAACATAACGATACGACATTTTTTAACCACCATTTCCGACACACCCAAAACAAACTTACTCATCCTTGCCCTAGAGTTGACAACTATAGTTGTAGCATACCTAGCCAATTTAGTGAACTTCAACACATACTCCTTCACACTCATATTTCCTTGAAGAAGGTTGATGAATTCAAGTACCTTTGCCTCCCTCATCTCAAGGGAAAAGTACCTATCAAGGAACGCATCCTTAAACTTTTCCCAATCAAGAGGATGCATGAACCGCTTTCTATTCCTTCCAATGGTTGAACCAAACTTGAGCAACAACCTTAAGTTCATTAGAGGCAAATTCCACTTCTCAACTATAGTCACTCCAATAATTCCCACTATCTTGTAAACCTCATCAATGAACTCTTGGGTATCCTCATGAACCTTGGAACAATGGAATTCTAGAGGATTAATCCTAGTAAAGTCCCCTATCCTTACCTCCCCCCGTACCCACATTTGGGTTCACGGGAACATAATCTCTCCATTGGCTTGAGCCGCCATAGCTTGAGCCAACACATGGAAAGTGGCTCAGAACTCTGCATTAGTCACTTCCTCAGCCAAAGGATTGACCGGAACTTGAGGAGCTTCTTGTTCGACATTATCACCCGCACTCCTTCTAACATATGCTGTTTGAGAGGTAATATCTTAAAAAGCATCGCATGAGGATTAGGAGAGAGACATTTAGAGTTACACTCTATCGCACGACTTTAGAATGATCAAAGAAGTGGAATTTCCTTAACATCTTATAGCCTCCTATTCATAAGTATGGTGCGCTTCACACTCATGAACAAGACTCTACTTGACGTGGCTTGCGAAACATCCTAAGACCTCTCTAAACATTCTACTTTGAATACCAAGTTTGTCAAAACCCAAAGCATATCCTAGGTGTAACATAGCATATAAACCTCAAAAGTAGCAATCTTATATCATAAAAGAGTTTGAGAAAGCGGAAGTCTAACATAGTCTCAATAAGACATCTAAACTTTCAAAGGAGTGGGTGGGACGTAACCTATATAACACATACATCATCCGAAAACTTGAAAGACATAAATCAACTAAATGCGTCTCAGTCCTTGGAATATCAGGAATCACAAATCTTGAATCCATTGGAATAATTAACTATCCACAAGCGTGAGAGGTAGGAGCGCCAGACCCTATATCAGTGAAACTATGTAGGTACAAGTATACATTAGTACATAAAATGTACTTAGTATGGTGCAATATACATGAATATACTGACATAGATAGCTTAAACATGTAATGCATGACACGCATTTGAACATTTGAAAGCTTTAAAGAAGCAACAACTCATATCTCATAAAATATGGTCAACACATTTAATTAAGAGAATAAAATTTTGAGGAAACATACTCGTTTTATAGTGTTTAAGCTTTAACCGACACTACGACCATGAGAGCTATGTCATGGAATCTAGCATATCCCTCATACCGAAAGAAGGGGATTCTACTTACCAGGGTAGCATCGGTACACGTCATCTTTTGCTAAAGTGGATCCACTAGCTAGGTCATTTAATACAATCCTATGGGGGGCACGTAGTTAGAGACTAGAGGTTTCCACTAGAGACTACCCTATTTGAGTATCAACCTCAAATCCTCTCGGTGCTAAGTCTAAATTCCAATAGAATAGCTAAAAGTAAAATATCATTATAACATAGAAAGGGTAATGATCAATACCAATCCACATCTGTAAAATCAAAACATAGAATAGCTCCTTAAAATTCAAGTCAAGCATAAGTGAGAAAACCTTTCACCAATGTAAATCCATATGTGAAAAATACCCTTCACAATAATGATCATATTTGTATGTGAGAAAAATTTCACAACAATATCGATACTTTCTTATAAAAGGACCCTATCATCATTAACATCATTTTCACAAGACATGCATCATTCTTCAAATTCATTGTTCATAGCTTAATGAGTTTTTCACAATTCATAATTAAAAATCATGGATCATGCATGGGTTCATATGATTTCAACTACAGATCATGTAATTACATTAAATCATGAAATAGAAGATTAAAAACAACCATTGAATCATAACTGAATAGAACCCATGGAGAATTAAGAAGAACCCTAATTTGATTAATTGAAATTGAATTGAGAAATTAAACACCTTGGGAACCCGATGGAGGAATAGACTCTATGGGTGAATACCCACATACCATGCAGCTCAAAGACCAACATGAATGGTGAATTTAAGACCTTGGATTAAACCCTATCTTCTTCTTCTTCCTTAGATTGTGAGGGAGTTTTGGGAGAACGAATTTGATTGGGTTTTGGGAAAAATAGGAGAATGGGTTCAAAGTGGGTAGATTTAGGACTTAAATTCTTTATATTGGGCTTAGGATATAGACAAAAATAGCATAGCATAGGCTTAAAACATTTGAACCTACGACCTGTAGAACTTTCTACGGACCATATTGGTCAACCGTAGAAAAGTTAAGAGGCCTTAATTTGGCCAACCTTTTGCAAAATCTATCTACGAACCGTAGGAATTTCTACAATCCATGGACCCCTACAAGACAAATTAACTTTGACGTTTAAAATTTCACTAAGTCTAGGAGATTTCTACAAGAACAATCTACGACTCATAAACCATTTGACAGGCCCTCATGTTTACTCATAGAAAAATTCAGAAACTAGATTTTTCAAAAATTATTTTTTCCCTCACTACTAGACTGGTCTAAGACCCATAGAAAGTTCTGCGAACCGTAGACTAGTCTCGTAGTCCTAAACTAGGAGACTAAATTCATGCAAACTTTATTTCTTTTCGAAATCCAAGGTGTTACACCAATATGATTGCAATTTTCATTAAAATGCACATAAAACATGGAGAATCTCTCCAAGCTAAATCATTACATAAAATTAAGTTTTCATGAACAACATGTATGTGAAACATGAGAATGACTAAAATAAATGAATTTGAAAGGATGAACAATGAAGAGCTAATACCCCAAGCTAGAATAAGAGCGGAAGGATAAAAATGAGGAAACTGGACATCATATCGGCTTTGGCCTCCCAAGAAGCACCCTCAACTAATTGATTCCTCTAAAGAACCTTAACGGAAGCATCTTCTGAACATGCCGCTCTAAAATCTCAACCAAACCTCTTCATAAGAAGATTTCCCTTAACTCCCAAACCTTCCAAAGGAGCAATAGATGTCAAATCTCCAATACACTTTTTCAACAAAGAGACATGGAATGCCGAATGTACTGATGCTAAATCATTAGGCAACTCACATTTATAAGAAACCTTTCCAATATGCCTTAAGATCAGATATGGCCCACAAACCTGGGACTAAACTTCCCTTTCTTTTCCAACCTCATAACACCCTTCATGGGTTAATTTTTAAAGTATACCCAATCATCAACATTAAATTCAAGTTTTCTTCTTCTAATATCGAAATAAGACTTTTATCGATTTTGAGTTATTTTCAACCTCTCACGAATAAGTCAAACCTTTTTCATAGCCTATGCACAAACATGAACCCTATCAAAGAAACCTTACTGACCTCAAACAAAATGATAGGAGACCTACACCTCCTACGTTAAAGAGCATGGAACGGTGCAATCCCAATGATAGAATGCTAATTATTACTATAAGCAAACACGATCAAAGGCAAGCGATCATCTCAATTACCTTTGAAATCAATCACGCAAGCTCTCAACATACTTTTCAAAGTATGAATTGTACGTTCGACTTGTCCATGAGGATGAAAATCCGTGCTAAGTTTAAACTTGAGTACCAACATCATTCTGAAACGACTTCAAAAACTAAGATGTAAACTGAGTACCTCAACTGATAATAATGGACAAAGGCTGTAACACCCCGTAACTTAGTAGGCCATCTAGGGCTAAGTCTGAAGGATTCAAGTCAAGACTAGAGGGCATGAGCCAAGGCAAAGGGGCAAGGGACAAGGCAAGAGCCAAGGCTTCCCCATGCTTGCCATGGCACTGCCCATGACCACAAGAGCCTTCACGGCTCGTGGTGGCCACCCGTGGTGGTTAGGCAACGAGCCCCTCAAGGTTTCCCAAGTTGGCCTCCTCCACACAAGCGACTTCATGGCTCGTGAAGGCCTAGACGGCTCGTGGAGGTGGCCGTGAACATGCCTTCAACTTGTAGAGGCCAAGACCTCATGCATGGCCACTGGTCCATGCCTACGATGAGGACCATGACCAGTGGTGAGGACCACGGCTTGTGGTCCCTCTCGTGAGGCTTGGCACCAGGCTGCCGAATAAGGGTCATTTTAGGAAATTCCCTTTCTAGTTAGTATTAAGTAGGGCCGTTTTATATAGAATTTATACACCTATATAAGCTATTTTAATCCTTTAACCACCCCAATTAAGTCATTAATTCCAAAACCCCAAAGTTCATCCTCTCAAAAGTCCTCTCTCTAGAAAACTCCAAGAAGAAGAAAAAGAAAAAAAATAGGTCAAAGCTAGGTAAAATTCCTTCATTGTTGCAAGCTTTTGTAAGGCTTTATAATCATGGTATGATAGCATATTAATCCACGGATTCTTCAATTCATGGAGCCCCATAGATTTCCCCCAATTGTGAAGATGAATCCCCAATTCAAGTTAGGGTTCCTTTCAATATTGTGGTTTAAGTTGAGTATGAATCCAAATGACTGGATATTACTTGTTTATGATTGATTTAGTAGTGAATCATGTTATTATGATTATATTATGTGATTTTCATCGCTAACCCTAGTTTAATTGATCAAGTAATGTGGGTTTATGCCTTGTAAAGAGAAATTGAGGATTTATAGATGATTTTCTAGAATTTATGATATGAGTAGTAATTGTTCAAGAATAGTCACATGTAGACATGAATTGAATTAGAATAATGCATATGTGATGGATCATGATTAGCAAAGCTTGAGATTGAACCTTTATAATGATTTATGACTAGAATCACTTAATAATGAAGCATGTGATAATAATGCCTTGAAATCTAGGTATGAATGATGATGGTAAGAAGTAAAGCTTTGAGAGTAAGGCCTGTAGTTATGAGTGTTGATTGTTAGGGCTTTGAGAGTAAAGCTATTATGTTGAATTAAGAATGTTTAAATGCATAAAGTGATAGAAGCACATGAAACATGGATTGGTTGTCACAGACGTCCCTCCACTAGTCATGAATTAAGTAAGACTTGATAAGCTATCTTGTGGGATTTATGCCTAGCACCGAGTGGATATTGTAATGAGATGGAAGCTTTTACCTAGTTGAGTTCGGCTTCCATGATGGGAACTCTCACAAGTGGAGTCTGAGTTTCCCAAAGTATGTCTCATGAGATGGAGTCCCTCACAAGTGGGGTCCATATTTCCTAGTAGAAATCTCTATATCCCATAACTACGTGTCCCATAGGAAATTTAGCTAATAGGTCAAACTAAGCTAAAAAACTGGTTCTACCCTAGGCAAGTAGACCAACCCTTCTCGGTGTGGGTAACATCGGAGGGGATCATGTGATAGCTCATGTGGTCTCATGTCGGTTAAGGCTATATTCCCAACTAGTACAAGATTATTAAAGAACTAAGACATATTTGAAGAAGTATCTCAAAGTGTTCAATATTAATAATGCACTAAGACATGCTTAAGGAAGCATCTCATGTGTTAAAACATAATAAACTTAGACATTCTTGAGTAAGTATTTCATAGTGTTCAAAAGTAAAGAAGAGGGACTAGGATGTGATTAAAGAAGTATCTCCTAGGGTTCCAATGTCTTAAAAAGTGGGACTAGTCTCCAATCAAGAAGTATGAGTATGATAACCTAAAGTGATACTTAGTATGGATAGGATTATGGGGTCTTATTCATGCATTGCACAAGTATGACTTAAGGTTACCTAATAAAGTGTTCTCTTATATGATTTATGTTTAGAGAGAATTGTGCTATATTTGCCTTCATTGTTATGATTGACTAAAGGTGAGAGATTCCCTTGTCTATGAGAGATAAGCTAACGATGAGATCAAAGATGGCTAGTATGTATAATGGACTAAGGTGGTACTTAGTTTGGATGAGATTATGGGGTCTTATCCATGCATTGCACAAGTATGACTTGAAGCTACTTATGAAGTTTTCTTCTTATGATATGAAATACTAAGGGTTGACTAATGTTTATATGATGCTTATGTTGGAGATTATGCTTATGATTATGTTATTGTCTCTTATGCTTATAGTTTATGTTTCATGAAGTATCACTTGTGATTATGGCATATGACTTATGTTGACTAACCCTTATGATGTTATGCTATCATGATATTATTCTAGCTATCATATTTAGTACTTTTGTACTAAGACATACTCTTGTCTACATTCTCATCAAATGTAGGGTCCGGTGATTTTGAGTTCCATTCTTAAGGCTAGGTTTCTAGAAGTGCAAGGAGTTGAAGACTTGGTGAGTCCTCATAGCATCGAGAATATAGCTACCATTTCCTTTAATGTCTTTATTTTATGAGTTAGACTTTTGTATGGGCTGCGTCCCAAAGATATTCATGTCCTAGATGGTTTGAGACAAGTGTAATTATACTTCCGCTTTGCTTTTATAAAGACTTTGATTTTATAAAATTTGTTTTAAAATTCCGCACTTTTCTATTTTCTTATGTTATGATATGCTAAGGGCTTGTATGAGACCCCTTCGGGGTCAAGTACGCCATGTTACATCTAGGGTGTACCCCTGGGTCATGACAAACTTGGTTATTAGAGAACAAGGTTTAGAATGGTTCTAGGATGTCTCAAACCATATTTAGTAGAGTATTTTTCATAAATGTGAAGCGCGCCACATTTATGAATAAGAGGCTATTGGATGTTTAGGAAATCTCACTTCTTCATTCTCTAAGTCGTGCCATAGAGTTTGGCTCTATTAGGTCTTTCTCCTAATCTGTGTCCTATGTTTTTTTTAGGGTATGGCTAATACAAGGGCAAATGCTAGGGGGAATGAGGAAGGCAATGAGGAGCAAGAGGTTTCTCTCCAATTTCCACCCCAAGCTCCTCCTCAAGCTCCAATTGACCCTATAAGGGAGAATGACTCATGCGGAGTTTAGGTTGGCTTTCCAAATATTAGCTCAAGCCATGAAAGAACAAGTCATTAGAGAGATGGTATCTCCGGTGAATCCTAATGTGAATTCTGCGGCTTTAAGAGTGAGGGAGTTTATGAGAATGAAACCTCCGGAGTTTTATGGCTCCAAAGTATAGGAAGATCCTCAAGGGTTTATTGATGAGGTATATAAGGTTATTGCTATCATGGGGTTGACTACGGTAGAGAAAGCAGAGTTATCCCTTTACCAATTGAGAGATGCAACACAAGTATGGTATGAACAATGAAAGGATGGTAGGCAGGTAGAAGCGGGCCCAATAGAGTGGAATGGTTCAAAGTAGCATTCCTTGATAGGTTCTTTCCTCGAGAGTTTAGGGAAGCTAAGGTGGAAGAATTTATTAACCTTAGGCAAGGTAGCATGAGTGTTAAGGAGTATGCCTTGAAATTTACCCAACTATCCAAGTATGCTCCATCTATGGTAGCGGATTCGAGGGATAGGATGAGTAGGTTCTTGACGGGGGTGTCCAACTTGGTAGCAAAAGAATGTCGTACGCAAATGCTCCTTCATGATATGGATATCTCACATCCTATGGTTTATGCCCAACAAATTGAGGAGACAAAACTCAAGGAAAATAATAGGGAGGCAAAAAAGGCTAGGACCGGTGATGGGAACTTCTCCAATTCTAAGTCCATTGGGTAAGGTAGATCTAAGTTTAAACAAAGGTATTCCTGCCAAGATTATCCCAACACCCCTAGGTTTGATCAAGAGAAAGGTAGTGGGTCTCCATTACCTAAGCCCATTTTCACCAAGTGCGGAAGGAATCACCATGGTAAGTGCGTAGCCGGCACGGAGGGGTGTTATGGTTGTGGAAAGAATGGGTACAAAATGAGAAATTGCCTGATGCTTAAGGCTAAGGGTAGGGAGGATAAGAAAGTTGCCACTAGTGGTTTAGATGGGGAGCTTCAAAAGAAGAATAGGTTCTATGTCCTCCAAGCTAATAATGATCAAAAGTGATCGCCGAATGTTGCTACCGGTATGTGTTTTAATCTTTATCTAGATTCCGGCGTTGCTTGTCTTTTATGACTTGATAGATTTGATATGATATACTTTGATGTTATCTTTAGTATGAATGAGCTTCATTGTTGATTTTATGTTATAGATGGTGCTTAGAAAGTCAACCTAGGCTTACTCCCAAGGGGGGAGATGGTGTGCCTGGATAGCAAGGCCATTGTGTGTTTATGTGTGGCCATGATTTCTTTAAATGCATGATCATGAAAAAGTTTAGGTCTTGATAGAAATGACTTATATGAATTGTTTTACCTCATGTTTTAGTGCATTGAATAGAGTTTCCTATAGAACTTCATGAGATGAATTAATGAGCATGCCTTAGTTTGGAATTGAAAGACTCATCCTTGAATAAATGCTTCCTGAGAGTAAATTGCATATGAGCTCCATGAGTGTATGTTGAGCATGTTTTAGCTAGGAGATGGTTGTTCCTTCTTGAACATGAGTAGATATAGAATTTCATGCATTTTGGGTTGTTAGATGTAGTTCCTAACCCCTTGTGTTGCATTGAATATGTTTATCTTGAAGTTGAAATTTTCCTCCGTTGTTTAGGTGCATTTAGATGAATTGCATGCATGATGGGTTGCTAGTCTAGATTTGTGACGTTAAGAGGTGTCTAGAATCATCATTCAAGGATGAATTTTCCCAAGGGGGAGATATTTTAACACCCCGTAGCTTAGTAGGCCATCTAGGGCTAAGTTTGAAGGCTACAAGTCAAGACTAGAGGGCATGAGCCAAGGCAAAGGGCAAGGGCCAAGGCAAGAGCCAAGGCTGCCCCATCCTTGCCATGGCACTGCCCATGACCATGAGAGACTTCATGGATCGTGGTGGCTACCACGGCTCATGGTGCCACCCGTGATGGTGAGGCAGTGAGCCCCTGAAGGCTGCCCAAGTTAGCCTCCTCCACATGAGCCATTTCACGGCTCGTGAAGGACTGGACAACTCGTGGAGGTGGCTGTGGACATGCCTTCAACTTGTGGAGGCCAAGACCTCATGGCATGGCCACTGTTCCATGACCACGATGAGGACCACGGCCAGTGGTGAGGACCATGACTCGTGGTCCCTCTCGTGAGGCCTGGCACCAGGCTGCCAAATAAGGGTCATTTTAGGAAACTCCCTTATTAGTTAGTATTAAGTGGGGTCATTTTATATAGACTTTTTACACCTATATTAACTATTTTAAGACTTTAACCACCCCAATTAAGTAATTAATTCCAAAACCCCAAAAGATCCCAAAGTTCATCCTCTAAAACCACATTTGCGTGACCGGGATGATAGATGACACTCATGTTGTAATCCTTTAGTAACTCAAGCAACCTTATTTGGCGAAGATTCAAATCCTTTTCATGAAAACATATTTCAAAGTCTTGTGATCGGAAAACACCTCTACATGAACGTCATACAAGAAATGTCTCCAAATATTTAGAGCAAACATCACCACTGCTAAGTCCAAATCACGAGTCAGATAATTTTTTTCATGCACTTTTTAATTGACTTGATGCATAAGCAATAACTTTCCCATTTTGCATCAAAGCACAACTAAGACCAACCTATGAAGCATCACAATAAACCACAAACCATCTGATCTTTCTGGTAGTGTCAAAATAGGGGCCGAAGCGAGTCTATCTTTGAACTCTTGGAAACTGTTATCACTAACTTTCGACAATACGAATTTCACTTTTTTGAGTCAATATTGTCAAAGGTGAAGTAAAAGCGGAAAACTTCCACTAAACTTCTATAATAACCGACCAAACCCAAGAAACTCTATATATCTGAAGCTGACAAAGGTATAGCCCAATTCTTAACCGCCTCGATATTTTGAGGTTCGACTTGAATTCCTTCATTGGAGAAAATATAGCCAAGGAAAGAAACTGACCAAAAAAAACTAACATTTCCTAAACATTACATACAATTCTCGACCCTTAAGAATTTGAAACACAATCCTTAAATGCTTAACATGCTCCTTCTCAATCCCTGAGTAAATCAAGTTTTCATCAATAAATATAATCACAAACATATCAAGATATTGCTTAAAGACCTTATTCATAAAATTCATAAACACTGCCGCGACATTAGTAAAACCAAAATACATCTCCAAAAAAATAAAATGATCATACCAAGTTCGAAATTCCATCTTCGAAATGCACTTTCTTTCACCCTCAATTGGTGATACCCCGACCGTAGGTCAATCTTAGAGAAGTAACTTGCTCCTAGGAGTTGATCAAGCAAATCATTTATCCTTGCAAAATGATACTTATTCTTAATGGTAACCTTATGCAATTGCCAACACTCAATGGACATAGGAGTGAGCCATCCTTCTTTCGGACAAACAACATTGGAGTACCCCATGGAGAGATACTTGGTCTTATAAACCCTTATCCAAAACATCCTTCAATTGGTCCTTTAACTCTTTAAGTTCTATCGGGGCCATATGATAAGATGGAATAGAGATAGGCCGCATAACCGAGAGAAGGTCAATATCGAATTCTATTTCCCTTTTGGGAGGAACACCATGAAGATCATCGGGAAAAACATCCAGAAACTCATTTACAATAGTAACTGACTCAAGAGAAGGGTTTAAGAATTTTTATCCCTAACCAAAACTAGATGATAAATTCAACCCTTAGATACCATTTTTCCAGCTTTTAGACAAGAAACAAACTGGCCCTTAAACATAGAATTTACCCAATTCCATGATATGATAGGTTCGTTTGGAACCTTGAATGTGACCAATTAGGTCCTACTAGATATGAAAGCATAACATGCATGAAGACAATCCATCCCAAAAATAATATCAAAATCTAACAAATAAAGCTCTACAAGATCAACATGAGCGACTCTATGAGTAATGTAAATAGGCAAATTTCTGTAGACTCTCTTAGCCACAATAGCATCACCCACACGAGTTGAGACATGAAAGGGATTGGGGAGGATTTCGGGACCAATATCAAATCTCATGGCCACATAAGGAGTAACAAAATATAAGGTATCCCCTAGATCAAGTAAGACATAAACATCAAGACGAATGACTTTGAACATACCGTTTACCACATCCAGAATACCCTCACGATCATATAGAGTCAGAAGAGCATAAAATCTATTTTTCTTTGGAGCACTCAAACCACAACAACTAGACTAAGCTCACCTACCATCGTTACCCTTGCTAGCTTGCAACAGAAAACCCTTCACCTTGTGACCACTCTTACCACAACCAAAGCAACCTTCCAAATCGGATAAACACTTTCCTGAGAGTGATTCTTACTACACCTTGGGAAACTGGGATAGAAGACATACTACCACCATTTCCTACTTAAGGCTTAGGGTTAGATACCCCATCCTTGTTTAACTTAGAAGTTGGAGCTTTAGAGGAACCTTGATTGGAAATTATTTTTAAGAATATAGGATGACCATGTCCAGCGGATCTAGAATATGAGAAGTAATCACTACCGCTCCTTTCCTTCTTGGACTCCTGTGCCCTTTCCTTAATAATTTCCTCCTCATTTTTTGGGCATATATCATCTAACGAGAGATATCTACTTCCTTGAACAACATGGCGGTGAAACACTCTTTGACAACCAAGTCGCACACACCCGACACAAACTTACTCATTCTTGCCCTAGAGTCTGCAACCATAATTGGAGCATACTTAGTCAATTGATCAGTGAACTTCAAAGCATACTTCTTCACACTTATATTTCCTTGTCGAAGGTTAATGAACTCAAACACCGTCACTTCTCTCATTTTAAGATGATAGAAATGATCAAGAAAAGCTCCTTGAATTTTCTCCTAATCAAAAGGACCGCATCAACAACACTCTCACTCTTCCATTGTTCAAACCATACTTGAGAAAAACCCTTAAGTTGATAAGTGGCTAACTCCGCCTTTTTAATGTGGACGATCCCATAATACCTTTTATCTTAAACAACTCATCAATGAACTCTTCGGGATCCTCATCAACCATAGAGCCATGAAATTCTGGAGGATTTAACCTACTGAAGTCCCTTATCCTTGCCGCCATTGTACCCACATTTGGGATCATGAGAGCATTATCCACTCTATTGGCTTGGGCCTTCATAGCTTGAGCCATCACTTGGAAAGTGGATCAGAATTAAGCATGAGTCACTTGTTATGCCAATGGATTAATTAGAACTTGAAAAACCTTGGGGTCCGCATTGTCGCCCGCATTCCTTCTCACGTTATTTCTTCGAAAGGCCATATCCTGAAAAGTATTGAACATGATTTAGGAGAAGGATCTTATAGAGATAGGTTGTATGACACGAATTTAGAGTAATGAAAGAAGTGGAATTTTTTAAATGCTTTGTAGCCTCTTATTCATTACTGTTGTGCACTTCACACTCATGAACAAGACACTACTCAACACGTCTTATCAAACACTCTAGGTCCTTTTCTAACATCTTGTGTTGTGAATACCAACTTTTTCATGACACAAAGTACAACCTAGATGTGATATGACATATATGACCCAGTGAGGCCCTAGTAAAGACACTTGACATATATATATATATATATATATATACACACACAACATATTAAATAAAAGGAAGACATCTAAAAAAAGTAAAGAGTTTGACATTTTAAACGTGAAAGTCTATCATAGTCTTGTAAAGCCATATATTACATCAAAAGAAGGGGTCGGGACGTAACTCGTACACCACGTACAACATCTGAAACATAAAAGGCACATGAATGCAATAAAAAAGACATGGCCCTTGGAACATGAGAACTCACAAACTCTTGATCTTCAAGTCACTAATGATCAACTAGCCATAAACGAAGGGAGAGGAATATTCATGCCCTACATTAGTTAAATAATGTAGGAAAAAGTATGCAATAGTACATGGAATGTAGGGGAATGAAATGAAACACGAAAAATGATCATAAGGGGACATAATTGAAAACATGATTTGCATGACCAAGCTAAACACAGAAAACTCATTTAAGAATAGTCGTAAATCATGACCATGGTCAATGCATCTTAAATCATAAGGAAAAATTCATAAAAAAATTTGGATATAACTTAGTTCATTTTGTGAGATATTAGCTCTAACTGAAAATAGACCATGCGAGCTTCAACATGGAATCTGATGTAACTACCACTTCGAGAAGTGAGAGTGTACTTGCCAAGGCAAATTATATATTTGGATCCACTAGCTAGGCCATTTAAGGCAAACCTACAGGCGAACATAGTTTGGAACTAGAGGGTTCTACTAGAGACTATCTTATTTAAGCCTCCACCTCAAAGTTCTCTCGGTGCTAAATTAAATCCCAATGTAATAGTCATATTCATACACATATTATAATCCATAGAAAAAATTATTAAGTTATTAATCTAAGTTAAAAATGTCATAGAGTAGCTCATTAAATATTGAATCAAGTCTAAGTGAGAAAACTTTTCACCAAGACATGATCCCTTAATATGTGATCCTTAATATGTGAGAAAATCTTTTCATAATTTCATTGATGCTCATCTAAAATAAGCCTACATCATAAAACATTCCTTTTCATAAATGATTCATAAGTTAATGAAAACATCATGGATAGCTTCTTAGCTTTTTTTCAAATTCATACAAATTAGGGTTCATAGTCAAATTATGATCAATGTATGGGTTTGTATGGAAATAATTTGATAGCATATAATTAAATCTAAATAATCATAATATGATTAGACTATTATGATTAACTCAAAAAATTAAATCCATATAAATAGGACCCATGAGGAATTGAATGGAAACCTAACCAATTTGATTGGAATTAAATTACAGAATTGAAGAATCTTTGGGGACTCAATATGTGAATGGAACCCATTGATGAACTCCCTACATACTTTAATCTTGAAGCCCTAAGAAATTGATGAAGAAATGAGACTTGAACTTAAAGAACCCTAGCTTCTTTTTCCTTGATATAGAGAGTGCATTTTTAAAAAAACCTTGGAGAAGATTTGGGGATTTGATTGAATGACAGAGTGGCGGAACTTTTAAAGGGTGAAGGGTAGTTATAGGGATTAGAATTAGGGGTAAAATGATATAGTATAGGCATTAAATGCATAGGAAAAGACCCCAATGCCCTTTAAAATTTACTGTGATATAGCCCTACGGTTGTGACCTATGGTTCCTAGGAATTTCTACGGCGCGCCCTAGTGAACCGTAAAAAAAAATTTAGAAACCCAATAATTCAATCATTTCCCACGAGACCATTCTATGGTCTGTCGAACTTTCTATGGTCCGTAGACCTCATCCGTAGAACCCAAGTTTAATTCCAATATTTCACTAAGGCTGGAACATTTCTACAGAACCTGTCTACGGTCCGTAGAACCAACTACGACCCATCATTTCCTTCTGTTGGTATGAGGTCCTAAATTAAATCTCTTAATCAATCTTCCGAGTGCCATCTACATCCCGTCAAAACTTCTACGACTCATCCTATCAAGTCATAGGTCAAATTCAGAAACTTTATTTTCAAAAATCCAATCTCCAGGTCTACGACTTCCTTCCTACAACTTTTAGGACTTACTAGGGACCATAAGTTGGACTCCTAGAACCTGGTTTAGTTAAATTTCTGCATTTTTTCTTTCCTTTTTGACTTTCCAACTTCTCAGGTGTTAAAAATCATGAATAAGCATGTTTCACAATGACTACCATCTTATCTCTACCCTACGTCCTTTATTTGGACTTGAAATGGAAATGTGAGCGATCTCACACACATGGACACTCTTATTAATTGTCAAGATTAATTTGTATGTATCTAAACCATTTTTCAGAAAGGATGTTAGAATAATTCAAACTTTCCTGTTTTCACTAGTAATAAACCATCCATACAAAAAATACAAAAGGAGATAACTTGAAATGGATAGTGAAGAAAGAAAGTAAGTTTAATCACCTTGGGTTTCCCAGGGATAAAACAATATCACAACATCAAATTGATAGATCCATCGGTACTAGTTTCCGATGTAGCAACAAAACCCTATGGAAAAAAAGAGAAGAGACCCATAAAGTTAACTGACCCATTAGATCAACAAATCCTAAAAACCCATCAGCATTCATCAATAAAATAAAAAAAGCTACACAAGAATTACAGAGCAGAAAAAGAAAATCCAAAGGGCACATCATACATGTGGGCGCTCCTCAGCAAAAGGACCATGTGTGATTCCATCATACATGTCTGCGATCCCC
>NW_006239063.1:1190741-1216402 GCF_000226075.1 Solanum tuberosum | reverse complement strand
ACGGGAGGGGGCCCCCCCCCCCCCCCCACACTTTTCTCTCTTTGTAAATTTTGAATGATGTAATCAAGAATTTTCAAAGATGCAACAGATAATGAGTTTTTTTTCTAGGAAACTCCAATTGTAATTTTAGTATGTAATCTGAGTTGGATCTAATATTGCAATATAAATTAAATATTTATTCTCCATCGGTTTTCGTCAAACTAATTCAATTTGTTATGATTAAGCGATTTTATACAATATTTAAATGACTATTAATTCACTATCAATTTATATCAAATTAATTTAATTTATTATAATTACGTTATTTAATAGAGTAAATATATAAATTAATTATGGAATAATTCATAAATATCCCTCCAACTTCAGCTTTATTATACTAACTAATATTAATACGTGCGTCGCACATGATTGTAGAACTATCTAGTACACTATTTTTTTTTTAAAATGTCATAACAAACTAAAAATTTAAGTAAATCATTATAAATGTAATAATATAAAGTATAAGTTTATATGAATAATGGATGTAAGCTTTCTTATGATTAGTAATAGTGTCCATACTTGGGGGTCGTTTGGTTTGAATACAAGTTATGGTGAGATAAGTTATGCGGGGATGAGTTATACTCGGATTAGTTATGCTGGGATTGGTTATGTTGACATTATTTCTTATTGATTGTTTGGTTTGTTCTACTATTAATAATAACCATTGTATAAATCCTAAAAATAAGTGGTTTGATTACAAAAATACCCTCTTAGCTTTTTGTATATACTTTTTTGTTAGAGTTTTAGTTATTCATTCTTAAAAATAATACCTCCACCTTATTTAGATTTTTTTTTAATGTATGATAGGTATTAACCCCTGAAAAACTCACTTTTAGCTTTGGGAGAAAAAGAGACGAAAAAAAGATATATTTTAACCCCTGAAAAATAAAAGAACAGGAAGAGGAGTTCCCTTACCATGATATTGAAGTAAAACCAGTAGCCCATTTTACTTTAATACCTCCACCTTTGAAGCATCCAAACAAATCCAGCAAAATGAATGCCAATACTAAAAGCAACAGTGAAAGAAAACAATTCTAGCAAAATGTTTGCCAATACTAAAAGCAACAGTGCTCTTTCAACAGAAGGACATAATCAAAGGCTTTAAAGGGTAGTTTTATCATTTAATAAGTTAATCCCATGACAAATTATGATGGGATTATTATACCACCCTTTGGGAGGGATAACTTATCCTAGTACTATTTATTAATCCTGGGATAAGTTATCCCAAACTTCCCAACCAAACACAAAATTGAGTGCCACTAAATATTTATCCCATGACTATTTGTGTTTATCCTTCACACCAAACGACCCCTTAAAGTTATGAAATCAATATTCACTAACATTTGTACCTATTTATAATATATATCTTAGATAGCGATAACGTGATGTGACACTTCTCTATGGCCTCCAATAACATTTATCTTTCTTCTCATTTTAAAACTTTTTTCTCCATTTAAAATCAATTGGGATGTGTAAAAATAAAATTCACTCTTAATATTTCTTAATTACGCCTATTAAAAATACTCCACTTCCTACCTAGTAATTCATTGCTTAGTTATTGTTGTATTGTTGAAGATCCCGCCTTTAATACAATATAGATAAATAAATATAAACATAACTATAAAATATCAAGGTCATACTAAATTGAGTTCTTTAAGTTAGGATATTATACTAATCAAATATTTGATTGGGGTGGGGGGTGGGGGGTGGTGCTCCAATTCCACTGTACTATGAACTCACTTAACAACTACAAATCACACTTGAGTTTCAAAGAAGAGAATAATAGAAAACTGAGGAAATTCATAGTTTAAAATTTTGAGATAACCCGTCCATTTATATCCAACAAAGGGTGGTTATGAACATCTATTTATTTCACTTTATCATTAGTGTAACACCTCACAACTCTATTCTTAGAATCCGAATCTTTTGTCGTAAGTATATAAGCTTGAACCATGTGATGTCCTACTTGTGCTTATGTATTAAGGTTCATTCCTTTGTTAAGGAAGTGTAGTGGAAGTGGTTTGAGGTTGTAAGAGACCTCTAGTACTTAGTCAAGTTCAAAACCTTCCAACCGACGAAGTTCTTCGCATTAGTTCATGCAAGGGTCAACTGCATTAGGTGACCTGTGACTTATCAAATTAAAGGTGTATGAGTTTTATAATCAACAACACCGAGTTTACCTCATTTAGAGTTTGTATTATAAAAGTTATGACTAATTTAATAGAGACTAGCACAACATAGTTTTCAAAGTAATTAGCTATGTCCTTCGACCATAGAGTTTGAATCAGTACAGATAGTTTTTTTTTTACTGTTGTAGAGTGGGAAATGATAATGAATTTTGGTGGTTCCCTAGTTATTGATTTTTAGCCTTGAGTTTTGTCATGCCCCGAAGCTACCCCCAGGACGCGGACATGGTACCTAGGATCGCGAGTGACCCAAAGCTAACTTTGCTGGATATCATAAGCATACTAAATAAAATGAATTAGGAACGTACTGTGCGGAAGCTTAAAACATCATGAAAACTGAAAGGATGGGGAATACCCATACTAAGTCTGAATATATATGAAACTGAGAAGAGTTTAAGATACTGAAATAAAACTCAAGTTCTAAAACTGAATTTAACTATGTCCGAAAATAGCCTGTAACTGACTAGAAGTGTTGGGACATGCCCCAGCTAATTCTAGCAAAAACTGAAACTAAGACTAAAAGCAAAGGAAACATGTTTGTCGTCCTCGGAGAATGAGGACTCACCAGTGATACCGCTGACCTGAAGATCGGGAACCGATCAATGCGTGATCTAGAAGCTAAGAGCCTGAACCTATATCACGAGAAGTTGGAGTGCAGAGTATGCATCAGTACTTGAAAGGTTATTGAGCATGCATGATAAAGTATAGCTGAACAATAAAATAACTGAACCAAAGCATATATCTGAGCAATGATAAGAGATAAGCACGATACTATACAGAGAATACTGAACATGAACTAACTGACGGAGTCTCGACCTACAGATTGATCGATGGACCGTGGGCTGATCCACTCTCTATACTGTTAATCCGTTGATCGACTTTAGAGGATGTGTTTTTGGGGGCCATGAGGGTCTCGACCTGCCGACTTATCGACGGTCCGTGGATTGATCCACGATCCGTCCTGTCAGTCTGTCGATCAACTTCAGAGGCCAGGTTCTGAGGCCTCGATCCACGGACCTGGACCATGGTCCGTGGTCTGACCTACGGTCCGTGGATCTGGCCGTAGGTCATAACTTAGAGAACTTTTTGGGCTGATTCTGCGAAGGGCCGCAGGTGGCCATCCATGGACCACCAGGATGGACCATGGGTCACCCTATGGTCCGTAGGTGGCAACCGTGGGTTGCACCTGCAACTTTTGGAAATCTGCTGGTTCGATCTGTTTTAAGATATAGGGTGTTACATTATCTCCCCCTTGGGAACATTCATCCTTGAATGAAGTAAAAACTAGTTGGATAGGGAGGGAAAGAGCTGCAAACCCTACAACTAATTTCTGACTGAACTATGTTCCAAGGACATACAAATACGCTAAAAATGCAAGTACAAACTGAAGGAACATGATACTAAGACCGAATCTATGCATGAATGACTAAAAAACTGGAGAGGAACTATTACCTCAGAATGGAATCGGAGTAAAGAGATAAGGATACATGGCCGTCATGGCTGCTTGTGCTTCACAAGTAGCTCCGTCTACGGACTTACTCCTCCACAGAACCTTAACTGAAGCGACATCTTTGTTTCTCAACCTTCGAACCTGACAATCAAGAATTTCAACTGGCACCTCTTTATAAGTGAGACTATCCTTCACAGCCACACTTTCTAAAGGTACAATAGATGCTGGATCACCCACACACTTCTTCAACAACGAAATGTGAAAAACTGAATGCACTGCTGCTAGTTCTGTTGGAAGCTCTAACCCATAAGCCACTTTACCAACTCTTTTCAAGATCTTGTAAGGGCCTACATATCTAGGACTGAGGGGTAAATGAGCGCATTACCACGTTCAAACAAGCCCCAAAGCAGGAAAACCCAGTTTTTACCAATTTTCGTGTGCTAAAGTCCATGGATTTTTGGTGATACAGGATTCTAGAATTTTTGTTGCTAAAATTTTTCATGGACGTTTGTTATGACCTTATTAATGGCGTTAGTTGGTCCCGAGTGGCAAACAAGCGCAGTTCAAGTTCAAACGATCCCCAAAGCAGGAGAAACTAGATTTTACCAATTTTCTTGTGCTATAGTTCATGATTTTTGGTGATACATGATTCCAGAATTGTTTTTGCCGAAATTTTTCATGGGACGTCCGTTACGACCTCATTAATGCTGTTAAATGGTCCCGAAGGGAAACAAGCGCATTTTCAAGTTCAAACGAGCCCCAAAGTAGGAAAAACCAAATTTTACCAAAAGGATTCCAGAATTTTTAATATACGTCCATTATAACCTTATTAATGGCGTCAATTGGTCCCGAGGGGTAAAAAAGTGTATTTTCAAATTCAAACGAGCCCCAAATGAGGAAAAATTAGATTTTACTAAATTTCGTGTGCTATTGTCCATGGATTATTGGTGATATAGGAATCCAAATTTTTTTCTGCCAAATATTTTCATGGACGTCCGTTACCACCTTATTAATGGCGTCAATTTGTCCCGAGGGGAAAACATGCGCATTTTGAAATTCAAACGAGCCCCAAAGCAGGAAAAACCAGATTTTACTGCTTTTCAGGTGATATAGTCCATGAATTTTTTGTGATATAGGATTCCAAAAAAATTTTGCAAATTTTTTCATTGACATCTGTTAAGACCTTATTAATGCCGTCAGTTGGTCCTGAGGGGAAAACGGGCGCATTTTAAAGTTCAAACGAGCCCCAAAGCAGGATAAATCAGATTTTACCAATTTTCGTGTGCTATAGTCCATGGATTTTGGATGATACAGGATTCCAGAATTGTTTTTACCAAATTTTTTCATAGATGTCTGTTAAAACCTTATTAATGGCGTCAGTTGGTCCTGATGGGAAAACAGGCGCCATTTCAAGTTCAAATGAGCCCTAAAGCAAGAAAAACTAGATCTTACCGAATTTCGTGTGCTATATATTTCATGGATATTTGGTGATAGGATTCTAGAATTTCTTTTTGCCGAAATTTTTCATGGACATCCGTTACGACCTTATTAATGGCGTCAATTGGTGCCGAGGGGCAAACAAGCGCATTTTCAAGTTCAAACGAGTACCAAAGCAAGAAAACCCAGATTTTACCAATTTTTATGTGCTAAAGTCCATGGATTTTTGGTAATACAGGATTCCAGAATTTTTGTTGCCGAACTTTTTTATGGACATCCGTTACGACCTTATTAATGGTGTTAGTAGGTCCCGAGGGATAAACAGGCGCATTTCAAGTTTAAACGATCCCCTAAGCAGGAAAAATATATTTTATTGATTTTCGTGTGCTATAGTCCATGATTTTTGGTGATACAAGATTCCTGAATTTTTTTGTCAAAAGTTTTCATGGGATGTCCATTACGACCTTATTATTGGCATTAGTTGGTCTCGAGGGGAAAACTGGCGCATTTTAAAGTTCAAACGTGCCCCAAAGCAAGAAAACCAATATTTTACTGATTTTCGTGTCCTATAATCCATGTCTTTTTGGTGACACAGGATTCCAGAATTTTTTCGCCAAGATTATCATGGACGTCTGTAAAACTTTATTTATGCCGTTAGTTGGTCGCGAAGGGAAAACGTGTGCATTTTCAACTTCAAACAAGCCTTAAAGCAGGAAAAACCTGATTTTACCAATTTTCATGTGCTATATTCCATGAATTTTTGGTGATACAAGATTGCAGAATTTTTTTTTGCTGAAATTTTTCATGGATGTTCGTTACGACCTTATTAATGGCGTTAGTTGGTCCCTAAGGGAAACGGGCGCATATTCATGTTCAAACGAGCCCCAAAGCAAGAAAAACCATATTTTACTGATTTTCTTATGCTATATCCATGTATTTTTGGTGATAAAGGATTCCAAAAAAAATTTGCCGAAATTTTTCATGATTGTTCGTTACAACCTTATTAATGACATTAGTTGGTCCCGACGGGCAAACGAGCGCATTATCAAGTTCAAACAAGTCCCAAAGCAGGAAAAACCAGATTTTATCGATTTTCGTGTGCTATAGTCCATGAGTTTTTGGTGATACAAGATTCCGTAATCTTTTTAGATAAAAATTTTCATGGACATCCATTACAACTTTATTAATGGTGTAAGTTAGTCCCGAGGGGAAAACGGGCGCATTTATAAATATAAACGAGCCCCAAATCAAGAAAAATCATATTTTACCAATTTTCATGTGCTGTTGTCCATAGATTTTTGGTGATAGGATTCCAGAATTATTTTTGCTGAAATTTTTTCATGGATGTCTATTACGTCTGTATTAATGGCGTCAGTTGGTCGTGAGGGGTAAACGGGCGCATTATCAAGGTCAAATGATCCCCAAAGTAGGAAAAATCATATTTTACCGATTTTCATGTGCTAGTCTATGGACTTTATGTGATAGGATTCCGGAATTGTTTTTGCCAAAAATTTTCTTGGACGTGTGTTACTACCTTATTAATGGCGTCAGTTGGTCCCGAGGAGCAAACACACGCATTTTCAAGTTCAAATGAGCCCCAAAGCAGGGAAACCAAGATTTTACCAATTTTTGTGTGCTAAAGACCATGGATTTTTGGTAATAAAAGATTCCAGAAATTTTTTTTCAAAATTTTTCATGGATGTCTGTTACAACCTTATTAATGGTGTCAGTTTGTCTCGAGGGGTAGACAGGTGCATTTTCAAGTTCAAACATGCCCCAAAGCACGAAACCCATATATTTACCAATTTTTGTGTGCTATAAAGTCCATTTCTTTTTGGTGATACAGGATTCCAATATTTTCACGGACATCTATTAGAACCTTATTAATGGCGTCAGTTGGTCCCAAGGGAAAATGGGTGCATTTTCAAGTTCAAACAAGCCCAAAGAAGGAAAAACTATATTTAATAATTTTCGTGTGCTATAGTCCATGCCTTTTTGATGCTACAGGATTTCAGAAATTTTTTTCGCCAAAATTTTCATGGACGTCTATTAGACCTTTATTTATGTCGTCAGTTGGTCGCGAAGGGCTAACATGTGCATTTTTAACAACAAACGAGCCCCAAAACAGGAAAAAACCCGATTTTACCAATTTTCGTGTGCTATATTCCATGAAGTTTGGTGATACAAAAATCCAAAAAAAATTTTGCTGAAACTTTTCATGCACGTCCATTACAACCTTATTAATGGTGTCAGTTGGTCCCCAGGGGCAATGGGCGCATATTCATGTTCAAATGATCCACAAAGCAAGAAAAACCATATTTTACTAATTTTCTTGTGCTATCTATATCCATGTCTTTTTGGTGATAAAGGATTCCAGAATTTTTTTTTGCCAAAATTTTTCAAGGTTGTCCGTTAGAACCTTATTATTGGCGTTAATTGGTCCCGAGGGGCAAACAAGTGCATTTTAAAATTCAAACGAGCCCCAAAGCAGGAAAAATCAAATTTTACTGAATTTCGTGTGCTATTGTCCATGGATATTTGGTGATTTAGGAATCCAAAAAAAAATTGCCAAATTTTTTCATGGACGTCTGTTACGATCTTATTAATAGCGTCAATTTGCCCTGAGGGTCAAACATGCGCATTTTCAAATTCAAACGAGCCCAAAGCAGGAAAAACCAGATTTTACTGCTTTTCGGGGTGCTATAGTCATGGATTTTTTGTGATTTAGGATTCCAGAATTTTTTTTGCCAAAATTTTTCAAGGTTGTCCGTTAGAACCTTATTATTGGCGTTAATTGGTCCCGAGGGGCAAACAAGTGCATTTTAAAATTCAAACGAGCCCAAAGCAGGAAAAACCAGATTTTACTGCTTTTCGGGGTGCTATAGTCATGGATTTTTTGTGATTTAGGATTCCAGAATTTTTTTTGCCAAAATTTTTCAAGGTTGTCCGTTAGAACCTTATTATTGGCGTTAATTGGTCCCGAGGGGCAAACAAGTGCATTTTAAAATTCAAACGAGCCCCAAAGCAGGAAAAATCAACTTTTACTGAATTCCGTGTGCTATTGTCCATGGATATTTGGTGATTTAGGAAATCCAAAAAAAAAAATTGCCAAATTTTTTCATGGACGTCTGTTACGATCTTATTAATAGCGTCAATTTGTCCTGAGGGTCAAACATGCGCATTTTCAAATTCAAACGAGCCCAAAGCAGGAAAAACCAGATTTTACTGCTTTTCGGGGTGCTATAGTCATGGATTTTTTGTGATTTAGGATTCCAGAATTTTTTTGCGAAATTTTTCATTGACATCTGTTAAGACCTTATTAATGGTGTCAGTTGGTCCTGAGGGGAAAACAGGTGCATTTTAAAGTTCATATGAGCCCAAAGCAGGATAAACATGATTTTACCAATTTTTGTGTGCTAGTCCATGGATTTTGGGTGATACAGGATTCCAGAATGTTTTTTGCCAAAAAAATTCATAAATGTCTGTTACGACTTTATAATGGCGTCAGTTGGTCCCGAGGAGAAAACCAGTTCCATTTCAAGTTCAAACGGGACCTAAAGCAAGAAAAACCAGATCTTAACGAATTTGATGTGCTATATATTCCATGGATTTTTGGTGATAGGATTCCAAAATTTCTTTTTGTCTAAATTTTTCATGGACGTCCGTTAGACCTAATTAATTGCGTCATTGGGTGCCGAGGGGTAAACAAGCGCATTTTCAAGTTCAAACGAACCCCAAAGTAGGAAAACCCAGATTTTACCAATTTTTGTGTGCTAAAGTCCATGGAGTTTTGATGATACAGGATTCCAAAATTTTTGTTGCCGAAATTTTTCATGGACGTCCGTTACGACCTTATTAATGGCTTTTGTTGGTCTCGAGGGGCAAACAGGCGCGTTTCAAGTTCAAACAATCCCCAAAGCAGGAAAAACCCGGTGATAGGATTCCAAAATTTTTGTTGCCGAAATTTTTCATGGACGGCCGTTACGACCTTATTAATGGCTTTTGTTGGTCTCGAGGGGCAAACAGGCGCGTTTCAAGTTCAAACAATCCCCAAAGCAGGAAAAACAGATTTTACCAATTTTCGTGTGCTATAGTTCATGACTTTTGGTGATACATGATTCTGGAATTTTTTTGCCGAAATTTTTCATAGGACGTCCATTATGACCTTATTATTGGTGTCAGTTGGTCTCGAGGGGCCAACAGACGCATTTTCAAGTTCAAACGTGCCCCAAAGTAGGAAAACCCATATTTTACCGAATTTTGTGTGCTATAGTCCATGTCTTTTTGGTGCTACAAGATTCTAGAATTTTTTTCGCCAAAATTATCATGGACGTCTATTAGAACTTTATTTATGTCGTCAGTTGGTCGAAAAGGGCAAACGTGTGCATTTTCAATTTCAATCGAGCCCCAAAGCAGGAAAAACCCGATTTTACAAATTTTCATGTGCTATAATCCATGAATTTTTGGTGATACAACATTCCAGAAATTTTTTTTGCTGAAATTTTTCATGAACGTCCATTACGACCTTATTAATGGCATCAGTTGCTCCCGAGGGAAAACAGGCGCATAATTATGTTGAAACGAGCCCCAAAGCAAGAAAAACCATATTTTACGGATTTTCTTGTGTTATATCCATGTCTTTTAGGTGATAAAGGATTTTTTTTTGCCGAAATTTTTCCTGATTATCCGTTACAACCTTATTAATGGCGTTAGTTGGTCTCGAGGGGCAACCGAGCGCATTATCAAGTTCAAACAAGCCCCAAAACAGGAAAAACCAAATTTTACCGATTTTTATGTGCTATAGTCCATGAATTTTTGGTGATAAAAGATTCCGTATTTTAATTTTGATGAAATTTTTCATGGACGTCCGTTACAACCTTATTAATGGCGTTAGTTAGTCCCGAGGGAAAAACGGGGGCATTTACAAGTATATACGAGCCCAAAACAGGAAAAACTAGATTTTATCGATTTTCATGTGCTGTAGTCCATAGATTTTTGGTGATAGGATTCCAAAATTATTCTTACCAAAATTTTTTCATGGATGTCTGTTACGACCGTATTAATGGCCTCAGTTGGTGTTGAGGGGAAAACGGGTGAATTATCAAGTTCAAACGAGCCCCAAAGTAGGAAATATCAGATTTTACAGATTTTCATGTGCTATAGTCTATGGACTTTTTGTGACAGAATTTTGGAATTTTTTTTGCCAATTTTTTTCTTGGACATGTGTTACTACCTTAGTAATGGTGTCAGTTGGTCTCGAGGAAAAAACGGGAGCATTTTGAAGTTCAAATGATCCCCAAAGCAGGAAAAACCAGATTTTATCAATTTTCGTGTGCTAAAGTCCATGAATTTTTGGTAATACATGATTCCAAAAAATACTTTTCCCAAATTTTTCATGGACGTTTGTTATAACCTTATTAATGGTTTCAGTTTGTCCCGAGGGCCAAAAAGGTGCATTTTCAAGTTCAAACGAGCTCCAAAGAAGGAAAAGCTAGATTTTACTGATTTTTGTGTGCTAAAGTCCATAGATTTTTGGTGATACAAGATTCTGGACTTTTCTGCCGAATTTTTCATGGTCATCCTTCAGGATCTTATAAATGGTGTTAGTTGGTCCCGAGGGGAAAACAACTGCATTTTCTAGTTTAAACGAGCCCCAAAGAAGGAAAAACTAGATTTTACCGATTTTTGTGTTCTATATTCCATGAATATTTGGTGATAAAGCATTCCATAATTTCTTTTGCTGAAATTTTTCATTGACATTTGTTAGAACCTTATAAATTATGTTAGCTAGTCCCGAAGGGCAAACAAGTGCATTTTCTAGTTCAAACTTTCCCCAAACTAGGAAAAACCATATTTTATCGATTTGCATGTGCTATAGTCTATGTCCTTTAGGTGATACAGGATTCTGGAAATTTTTTTTGCCAAAAATTTCATGGACGTCTGTTAGAACCTTATTAATGGCGTCAATTGGTCCCAAGGAAAAGCGGGTGCATTTTCAAGTTCAAACGAGCCCCAAAGTAGGAAAAATCATATTTTACCAATTTGCGTGTGCTATAGTTCATGTCTTTTTGGTGATACAGAAGCGCATTTTCAAGTTCAAACGAGCCCCAAAGTAGGAAAAATCATATTTTACCAATTTGCGTGTGCTATAGTTCATGTCTTTTTGGTGATACAAGATTCCGAAATTTTTTTTTGCCAAAAATTTCATGGACTTCTATTAGAACCTTATTAATGGCGTTGATTGGTCCCAAGGGGAAAACAAGTGCATTTTAAAGTTCAGACGAGCTCCAAAGCAGAAAAAAACTGATTTTTACTGATTTTCGTGTTCTATAGTCCATTGATTTTTGATGATACAAGATTCTAGAATTTTTTTGCTTAAATTTTTTTCATGGACGTCTGCTACAACCTTAATAATGGCGTTAGTTGGTCTCGAGTGGAAAACGGGTGCATATTCAAGTTCAAACGATCCCCAAAGTAAGAAAAAACATGTTTTACTAATTTTGTTGTGCAATATTCCATGTCTTTTTGGTGATACAGGATTCCAGAATTTTTTTGACGAAAGTTTTCATGGACGTCTGTTAGAACCTTATTAAAGGCCTAAGTTGGTCCTGATGGGTAAACAGACGCATTTTCAAGTTCAAACAACCCCAAAGCAGGAAAACCCAGATTTTATCGATTTTCGTGTGTTATAAATACATGGACTTTTGGTAATACAAGATTTCGAAAAAAAAATTGCCGAATTTTTTCATGAATGTCAATTACAACCTTATTCATGGCATTAGTTAATCTCGAAGGGCAAACAGAGCATTTTCAAGTTAAAACAACCCCGAAAGCAAGAAAAATTAGATTTTACCAATTTTCGTGTGCTATAGTCCATGGATTTTTGGTGATAGGATTTCCGAATTTTTTTAGCCAAAAATTTTCATGGATGTATGTTACGACTTTATTAATGGCATCAGTTGGTCCTGAGGGCATCTCCAACCCTAATCTCTATTTTACTCTCCAAATATAGAGTTCTCTATTTTTTCAGACAACCAACTCCAATCCAATTCTCTATTTTACTCTCTAAAAAAGAATCTTTTTCTCTCTCCTCAATATTATATTATTATTTCTATTTCATTATTATTTTCTTATTTCATGATATACATCCTTTATTTCCTTTTTTCCAAATAATCACTTTATATAATATTCATGTAATATAAAAATTTATTTTTTCAAATTCATTACTTAATATAAAATTATATTTTTCCTAAATTTATAAATAACATAAATTGCAAGTTAATATTATATAATATACAAATTAATGGACAATTCAAATAAAAGTGAAATTATTAGTGAAATATAATTACATAAATACTCTACTTTCAAGATTATTACATTGCTCTCATAAATGCTCTATTAACGCATTACGGAGTTCAAAATGAACATTTTTATCCTTAATCATTTTATGTCTAGCTAAAGATTGTTCAAATCGGAGATTTTCATTCAACAAGAACAACTACGAATAATTGAAAAAAGAAATCAACAAGCACAACCGCAATCACAACTACACTAATTATGTAGATCATACACTATTTTTTCCGAATATTGTTAAATCTGAAAAATAACCTACCGGATTACTAAATTATCGTTGTGATAAAATTATTATGTTATGTATTGTTAGTTATATTACATTTAAAATGTATTATTAATATTACAGATATAATTAATGGTCTATATGAAAAATAATATGTTAACTACAAAATTATAGAAAATAATAATAAAATAATGAAAAAGTGAAATAGAGAGGTGAATAGTAGTTCTCCAAATTTGGAGAACTACTATTCACCTCTCTATAAATGGAGAATAGAGAGTAATTTAGAGGGTGGTTGGAGAGCCCTTTCTCTATTTTACTCTCCAAATATAGAGAATGGAGAGTAACATAGAGTGGGGTTGGAGATCGATGGTCTGAGGGGAAAACATGCGCATTTTCAAGTTCAAACGAGCCCCAAAGCCGAAAAATTCTAATTTTACTGATTTTTGTGTGCTATAGTTCATGTATTTTTTGTGATACATGATTCCAAATTATTTTTTGCCAAATTTCTTCATGGACATCCGTTACAACCTTATTAATGGCGTCAGTTGGTCTTGAGGGGAAAACAGGCGCATTTTCAAATTCAAATGAACCCCAAAGCAAGAAAAACCCAATTTTACATATTTTCGTCTGGTATAGTCCATGGATTTTTGGTAATAGGATTTTGGATTTTTTTATTGACGAAATTATTCATGGACATCCGTTACAACCTTATAAATGGCTTTAGTTGGTCCCGAGGGGGTAAAACAGACACATTTTTTAGTTCAAAGGAACTCCAAAGCAGGAAAAACTAGATTTTATCGATTTTCGTGTGCTATAGTCCATTGATTTTTGGTGATATTGGATTCCGGAATTTTTTATCCGATATTTTTCATTGACGTTCGTTACGACCTTACTAATGGCGTTAGTTTGTCTCGGGCACACGTGCACATTTTCAAGTTCAAAAGAGCCCCAAAGCAGGAAAACCCAGATTTTTCTGATTTTCGTGTGTTATAGTCCATGGATTTTTGGTGATAGGATTCTGGAATTTATTTTGCCAAAAATTTTCTTGGACTCTGTTACGACCTTATTAATGGAGTCAATTGTTCTCGAGGGGTAATCAGACGCATTTTTAAGTTCAAATGTGTCCCAAAGCAGGAAAAACTAGATTTTACCGATTTTCGTGTGCTATAAAAGTCCATGGATTTTTTGTGATATAGAATTCCAGAAATTTTTTTGCCAAAATTTTTCATTGACGTTTGTTAAGACCTTTTTGATGTCGTCAATTGATCCCGAGGGGAAAACGGGCACAGTTTATCGTTCAAACGAACCCCAAAGTAGGAAAAACTAGATTTTATCGATCTTCGTGTGCTATAGTGCATGTATTTTTGGTGATATAGGATTCCAATTTTTTTTTTCCAAAATTTATCGAGAACGTTTGTTACGACCTTATTAATGGCGTCAGTTGGTCCCAAGGGGTACACGGGCGCATTTTCAAGTTCAAATGTGCCCAAAGCAGGAAAATCTATATTTTACCAATTTTTCGCGTGCTATAGTCCATGTCTTTTTGGTTATACAAGATTTTGAAAAAAAAATTGCACAAATTTTCAATGACATCTGTTAGAACCTTATTAATGACTTTAGTTGGTCCCGAGAGGTAAACGGGGGCATTTTCAAGTTTAAATGAGCCCCAAAATAGGAAAAAACTGGATTTTACCAATTTTCGTGTGCTATAGTCGATGGATTTTTGGTGATACAAGATTCCATAATTTTTTTCCTGAATTTTTTCATGGACATCCGTAAAGACCTTATTAATGGCATCAATTGGTCCTGAGGGGCAAACGGGAGCATATTCAAGTTCAAACGAGCCCCAAAATAGGAAAAACCATATTTTACCGATTTTCATGTGCTATAGTCCATTGATTTTTGGTGATACACGATTCAGAATTTTTAATGCCAAAATTTTTCATGGATGTCCGTTACAATCTTATTAATGGAGTCAATTTGTCCCGAGGGGCAAAGGTGTGCATTTTCAAATTCAATCGATCCCCAAAGCAGGAAAAATCATATTTTACCAATTTTTGTGTGCTACAGTCCGTGTATATTTTGTTGATATAGGATTCTGAAATTTTTGTTGTCAAAATTTTTCACGGACGTCCGTTAAAACCTTATTAATGGCGGCAAGTGGTCCCGATGGGCAAACAGGGGCGTTTTATAGTTCAAACAAGCCACAAAGCAGGAAAATCCAAATTTTACCGATTTTTGTGTACAATAATCCATAGATTTTTGGTGATACAGGATTCCAAAAAAATAATTCCAATTTTTTTATGGGACGTCTGTTACGACCTTATGAATGGCGTCAGATGATCCTGAGGGGAAAACGGGCACATTTTCAATTTCAAATGAGCCCCAAAGTAGGAAAAACCAGATTTTACTGATTTTCGTGTGTAGTCCATGGATTTTTGGTTATATAGGATTCCAGATTTTTTTTACCAAAATTTTTCATGGACGTCCATTACGACCTTATTAATGGTGTCAGTTGGTCCCAAAGGGCAAACATGCACATTTTCAAGTTTAAACGAGTCCCAAAGCAGGAAAAACCAGATTTTTTTGACTTTCGTGTGTTATAGTCCATGGATTTTTGGTGAGAAGATTCCGAAATTATTTTTTCCATAATTTTTCATGGACATCGATTATGACCTTATTAATGGCGTTAGTTGGTCCCGAAGAGCAAACGGGCGCATTTTCAATTTCAAATGAGCCCTAAAGCAGGAAAAACTAGATTTTATCGATATTTGTGTGCTTAAGTCCATGGAATTTTTGTGATAAAAGATTCCAGAATTTCTTTTGTCAAAAATTTTCATGGTCGTTCGTTACGACCTTATTAATAGCTTTTGTTCGTCTTGATTGGAAAACGGGCGCATTTTCTAGTTTAAATGAGCCCTAAAGAAAGAAAAACCAGATTTTACCAATTTTCGTGTGTTGTAGTCCATGAATTTTTGGTGATAAAAGATTTCAATTTTTTTTGCCGAAATTTTTCATGGGCGCCCGTTACAACCTTATTAATTGTGGCAATTGATCTCGAGGGGAAAACAGAGGCATTTTCAAGTTCAAACGAGCCCCAAAGTAGGAAAAACTAGATTTTACTTATTTTCGTGTGCTATATAGTCCATGGATTTTTGGTAATAGGATTCTGAAAATTTTTAGGCTGAAATTTTTCATGAATATCTGTTACGACCTCATTAATGGTGTCAGTTGGTCTAGAGGAGCAAAGAGGCGCATTTTCAAGTTCAAATCTGCCCCAAAATAGGAAAAATTAGACTTTACCGATTTTCGTGTGTTATGGTCAATGAATTTTTGGTGATACATGATTCCAGAATTTTTCTGCTGAAATTATTCATAGACGTCCGTTTACAACCTTATTAAGGGCGTCAGTTGGTCCCGAAGGGAAAACAGGCACATTTTCAAGTTTAAAAGAGCCTCAAAGTAAGAAAAACCAGCTTTTACCAATTTTCGTCTACTATAGTCCATGGATTTTTGGTGATAGAATTCTGGAATTGTGTTTTGACAAACTTTTAATGGACGTGCGTTACGTTATTTTTAATGGCGTTAGTTGGTCCCGAAGGTCAAACGAGCGTATTTTCAAGTTCAAACAAGCCCCAAAGCAGGAAAAAAATAGATTTTACCGATTTTCGTGTGCAGCCCATGTATTTTTTGTGGTACATGATTCTCGAATTTTTTTTGCCAAGATTTTTCATGGTTGTCCGTTTTGACCTTATTAATGGCGTCAAGTTATCCCGAGGGGAAAACAGGTGCATTTTCAAGTTCAAAGGAGCCCCAAAGAAGGCAAAACCAGATTTTACCGATTTTGTGTGTTATAGTCCATGGATTTTTGGTGATAGGATTTCGCAATTTTTTTCTGAAAATTTTTCATGGAAGTCTGTTACGACCTTATTAATGGCGTCAGTTGGTCCCGAGGGGAAAACAGGTCCATTTTCAAGTCCAAACGAGCCCCAAAGCAGAAAAAACCAGATTTGATCGATTTTTGTGTGTAATACTCCATGGATTTTTGGTGGTACAGGATTTAAGAATTTCGATTTTACTGAATTTTTTCATGGAACGTCCATTACAACCTTATTAATGGCTTCAGTTGGTCTAGGGGGTAAACTGACGCATTTTCAAGTTCAAACGAGCCCCAAAGCAAGAGAAACCAGATTTCATCGATTTTCGTGTGCTATATTCCATGGAATTTTGGTGATAGGATTACCAATTTTTTTGCCAATTTTTTTAATGGATGTCCGTTACGACCTTATTAATGGCTTTAGTTGATCTCGAGGGGCAAACGAACGCATTTTCAAGTTCAAATGAGACCCAAAGAAGGAAAACCAAGTTTTTAACGATTTTCATCTGCTATAGTCCATGGATTGTTTTTCACGACCTAGGGGTACTCCCTAGATGTGACATGGCGTATAGAACCCCGAAGGACTCCATACAAGCCACTTAGCTCTTATAACATAATAAATAGAACGATAAGAGTAAAACAATAGTCCAAGTCCAAAGCATTTTATAAAAAGAAAAGCGGAAGTGTAAAACTTATGTCTCATCATAGCCATCTAATACAATCGAATGAAACTTGGGCCTAGCCCATACATCATGTCCAAAAGGAGAAATACAAGAAAGAAATTAAAATGATAAAATCCATCCTCGAACCATGAGGACTCACCAAGGTTAGGAAATCAAGTAAATCGAAGCTCTAGCCACGATATTGGGAGCCTTTTCTATCGGACCCTACATTTGGAAAAAATGTAGGCAAGAGTATGCGTTTGTACAAAACAATGTACCAAGTATGATAGCTATGCATAAAAATATTTAAAACATGCAAAAAGGGACATTTCATTTCATGAAAATTGACCAAGTTAAAGCATAATATAAGAAGGTTAGAAAACATAAGTCATAAACAAGGCCAATGCAAGCTAACATCATTCTTTAAAACCTTTGAACACATATGAGATACTCCTTGAGTAACCTTAGTTCACTTTTAGTCTTGTTGTGGAAAAATTAGCTTTAACCGACATAGAGACCATGTGAGCTATAACATGATCTCCCGGTGTCTCCCACACCAAAAAGGGTTGTTATACTTGCCTAAGGTAGAACCATGAACTTCTAGCTTAAGTGGATCCACTAGCTAATCATCCTATTGGGGAACATAATTTATGTGATAAAGAGATTGTTACTAAAAACCCGGCCTCTACTAACGAGAGAGCTTCCATCTCAAGAGATTGCTTCTAGAAATTCGGCCTCTACTAACGGAAGAGCTTGCATCTCATATCAATATCCACTCGGTGCTAAGCATAATTACCATGGAATAGTCATTTCTTACTTAATTTCATTATCCATGGAAAGTTGTCATTGGACAACCAATCCAAGCTAGTTTCATTAGGATAGCTCTTACTCTTTGATTCAATTAGGTGAGAATAGCCTTTCAAACTAAGAATTCATATTCTGTGAGAAAACTACTCACATCATGCTAATATGTGTTTATGAGAATATCCTTTCACAACACAACATCAATTATCATTATTTGGCACTTTACTCCCAAAGCACCCTTAAACATTTTCATAGATTTCTTAAGATCATGCATCAACTCATACTTTGCCCTTTCAAGGTTCAAAGCTTACTTGCGATCACCAAATCTTGATTTCAAAGATAAGATAGGGATTATATCATAAATTCATGTGATTCTATCACTTCATGAATTAATTCATAAAACTCCTATTTCATAATCAACAACCCACATGATATGATCATAATTTGGAAAACATGGTCATGGGTTCATAGGGGTAAACATCATTAAAGAATTGTAAATCATCAATTCATGCTTATTAAAACATAATTCAACCAATAAGATCAATAATCAAAAGAACCCATGGTAATTGAAGAAAACCCTAGCTAATTGGGGAATTCTACCATTTGAAATAGAGGAATTTGGGGACTCCATGAATGAAAGAGATTCATGGATGAAATCTAACATACCTTAAGTCCAATTTCTCCTCCTCCTCCTCCTCCTCGAGAGAGAGAGGAAATTTGATTTCTGTTGGGGAATTTGGAAGAATGAAGTAAATGGGTTTAATTTAGGAGGGGGGGGGGGGTAAAAAGGCTTATATAGGGATCCTAGACTTAGGAAAAATGACTTAGTATAGGAATTAATTAATTAGGAAAATACCCAAATACCCCTTAAAATAGATGCCAACTACTGACCCACAAGACCCCGATCGACGGACCGTGGATGGACCTACAGTCCGTCCTGCACATCCTTCACTAAGTTCAGAGACTTTTGCCTTAACCTACGACCTTGCATTGAAACCGTAGTCTTCTTCTTCCTCTTCTTTTTCTTCTTCCTCTTCTTCTTCTTCTTCTTCTTCCTCTTCTTCCTCTTCCTCTTCTTCCTCTTATTCCTCTTCCTCCTCTTCCTCTTCTTCCTCTTCTTCTTCTTCTTCTTGAGAGAGGAAATTTGATTTCTGTAGGGGAATTTGGAAGAATGAAGTAAATAGGTTTAATTTAGGAGGGGGGGGGGGTAAAAGGATTATATAGGGGTCCTAGACTTTGGCAAAATGACTTAGTATAGGAATTAATTAATTAGGAAAAGACCCAAATACCCCTTAAAATAGATGCCAGTTACTGACCCACAAGACCCCGATCGACAGACCGTGGATGGACCTACAGTCCGTCCTGCACATCCTTCACTAAGTTCAGAGACTTTTGCCTTAACCTATGACCTAGGACCACAGACTGTGAACCCACCTACAGTCCGTAGGTCCAGTCGTGGTTCATGGCCTGGAGAATTTATGGGGTACGAATCCACTGACCCACCTATTGTCCGTGGCCCATACCACGGGCCGTGGTTGGCCCTCGTGGATGGCACCTGGGAGTTCTGAAAAAATCTGGTTCACTCCCCTTTTTAAATATGGGGTGTTACATTATCTCCCCTTTGGGACCATTCATCCTCGAATGAGATTTAAACTGGTTCTAAAATAGTAGGAGAGGAACGTTCAACCCAACCTGACAATTCAATGCATACACCTGAGGAGGAACTATTGACTCCAAGCTAGCTAGTTCTCAAAACATCATAAGAGGGTGAAACTAACTCTATGAGCCCATTATGCATTCAATGCACATAAATAGGGAGGAAACATCAATTCCAAGCTAAATGTACTCAATGCATCAAAAGCAAGTAGAAACTACATCTATCAACCCGATATGCATGAATTCTCAAATTTCTCATGTTCAAGGAGGAACTACCACTACAACATTTTAGGCTTTCAGCCACCCTTGTAAAGTGTGGCCTAAACTAGCAAAAAGTGTGGCCTTTGATATAAGGCAACACTTTTTGACTTTAGGCAACACTTTTTGGGGGGTGGCCTAAAGAGGCGTAACCTTTGACCTTAGGCTACACTTTTCAAGTGTTACAGTAGCAGCTACACTTAAAAAGTGTTGCCGATGAGGTACAAAGGCCACGCTTTGTAGCATCTCATTGGCAACACTTTTATTTGATAAAACTACACTTTCTAGTGTGGCCTTTGCTTTGTTATTAGCCACACTTTAAAAGTGTAGCCTTTTCAAGTGTATGTACTATATTTTATAATCAATAAGCCACACAATTGGCATCCCTCTAGCTACACTATTAAAGTGTGGCAACGTTGTTTAGAATTTTTATAGCCACAATTTCTAATTGAAAAATAATAAATTTGGTTTAGATAGATTCACTAATCACATAATTGTATAATATAAATGATCTCAAGCATCAAATTAGCTAATAAAGAGTTCAATATATAGATTTACAATAAACATCGAAAAAGATGTCTTGTACTACATACTTAGAAAGAAATATTTTAAAGAGGTGTACTAGCAATAAATTTCATAATCTATTCTAACATATATAATAGTAGTTCAAAAACACTATATCGTTCGCTCCAATATATTGAGTTGACCTGGGGCCATCATTCAAATTTGATCACCTATATTTTCCTACACATTCAAAAGAAAATTAAATGTTAGAAAAAAATTCACGCTTGACACTAGTCATGGTTAATCATCCTATGAGAGCTTTAGAAAAAGAGGAACAAGATGATTCATGATAGAAGAATCAATTTTTATAGACTAGTAAATCATGTACATACCAACATATGACAGTTGATTAAAACCAATTATCCTAGTACCTGAGAAAATCATCACTAAAGCATATAACAAACATTCTCAAACATAATTAGAAGTACATGTTCACAACCATACCTTTAGCACCCCTATTGTGCCAAAATATTCAGCTAGCATATCTTCATCTGTACCAAGGGGCAAGTTACAGACATACACAGAACCATTAATTGGAGATCCTTTCCCTGAATAAGATCCTTTCCCTGAATAGCTTGCCATTTATGCTCCAATTTCATCAATTTCACTGACACAATAAAACCCCCAAGAACTGGATAAAGCAAAAATCTAGTATTAGTCCTGCTACAGTTTCCTTGTCCTTAAAAGTAACTACAGGCAATTACATTAAACTGAGAAAAGCACCAATGTATGTGAAAGTCAAAGGACAAAACCAACAGAAATCAAGAGAAAAGTAAAGAAAAAAATTATATGAGGTAGGGTGTAGGGTGGAAGTTGGGATGAAGCACAACTTACAGGTGGTGGGATGAAAACATAAATGCCACTTGATGGAAAAATTTTCAAAACACAGCTGGAATTTAGTTAATGTTTTGTCACTGTAATCTTGTAATACATTAAGGAAAGAGCTAAGTATTTATGGTCTTTTATGAGTACAGAATTTCAGGTCAATGGGCTAAAAGCACGTGTAACATACAATACTTTTGAGTATACCCAATTCGAGAACACCATGATATGAAGAAGATGACAATATTTGAATCACAAAACTGCTGCTACCTTCAACTAAAAATAGTCACATCAGATAGCGTAGAATTATTTACGTACTGCTCACCCAGATAGACCTGCATAAAGAAATGCACAAGGAGAAAATAAGGAAAAGAGATGTAATATAGAATCAAATACATTGTCTAATTACTGCACCATGAATGGTTATGAATGACCTATAAGTCAATTGAGAAACTAACATACAAACTAACAAACATGAAAAGACAGAAAGCCGACATACAAACAAACAAACATGAAAAGCTCAAATAACATTATTAATTGGTGAAGAAAGTGAACATTAAGTAAAACTGTGGCGAAAACAGCCTATGGAATCTGTCAACATATGAACCCTCCTCAAACAATCACCAAAGTGTAGACGAGTTACTCCCAAAATCTAAATCCTCAAAATTTAGGGATTAGTAAACCCCTCATATTGCCTAAATGATTTTCAGAATACACCAAGCTTGCCAGCAATCAAGGGTCAGTGAGTGAAGTTTTCAGAACTCAACTATTTTGTATTACTAATACCATAAAACAATTGACAATGTTATAGATCTGAATAAGAGATCGACAGGAATACCAAGTATTGGTATATACACCCTCCCAGAACAAAAAAAAAACGTCCAGTGAAGCAAATTTAGCATATCAAGAGAGGATTCTAAGGTCTTCTACACCTCATTAGCATAACAGATACCAAGAACAAATAAAAGACATATCATACTCTAAATAGATGCTTTCTTACAATAAACATGGTATAAATAGCAACATATAACACAAGAAGGGTCACAACATAAGAAGGAAACTGAACCACAAGATAGGAAGAAACTGTACGACCAGAGTTTTTATGCAGTAATTCAAATGGTTGGTAAAGAAGACATTGTTATAACTTCTAAGTAGGGGGTATGGGAAGGAAGGAGGAAATAAATCCAAGTGGAAGTTAAAGAAAGAAACAAAGTGAGACTCAACTTTGACGTATGTCGCAACAAGAAGGAACCCCTCCTTATAAAAAAAAAATGATGAGCAAAAGTTTAAAAATTAAAATGAAAAGAAAGTGTGATGAAATAAAAGGGGTGTCCAATAAATTGAATGAAAGATTGAGGTTTGAGTCTCCAAGTAAAATGAATGGAAGGAGCTTGAGAAGAGGTGAACATGAGTACACAATGCTTTGAAAAAAGTGAAGTCACTGACCCAAATTGACCACACCTTTACCCTCATCCCAATTATAAGATTAAAAAATCCTTTAATATCTTGCATGAACTAGTTTGTGTGATGATTGGAAAATATAGGCAAACCTATGGGATAAAGATTGTATGTATTTCACTTTTGGAGAGTGAGAGTTGTATTGATTCCTAAGTTCTTTATTAATTTTCTTTATGAGAGCACATAATTGTTCATGATGTGAGGGTACTTGAATGCATATGTTGAATCATCATTTTGCATTAGAAAAGAAGCACTAGTGAGCTTGAGCTTGGATTGATGTCGCCTAGTCATCATTTGAAGCTTTTTGAGCATGATTGAGTGTTGCATATGCTTGATATTAGTCTTGTGGTGGCAGTTGCATGTAAACTCTCATTGAGAACTATTGATGAGTGGTAGATTTATACTCATTTGAGGCCTTTTTAGTTCAACAATTAGTGTCTTCAATGCCTAATTATGTCCTATTCTTATGATATTTTGATAATTTGCAGTTATTAAGGCTAAAGGATAATGCAAGGATGAATATATGAAAAAAAAAGGCCAAAACTGTTGAAAGGAGTATAAAACTCCCAATCTCACCCAAAGTGACAACGTTCACACTTCAAAATATTCAAGGTAGATCGGTGGACTGAATATGAAATGGCAACACATCGAAGTGAAAGGGCAGATAGAAGACTATCACCGAAGGTAACATAACTTTGAGGTAAAGCAAAGGCTTAAAATGCGAACAAATGTGGTGATCGGCGATTCACCAAATATGAATGACAGACTCAAAATGAGGTTCAAACACCTAAAACTTGAAGCAAGTGACGAGCGAGCTGAGGAACAAATGACGATTCGCTAAATATATTTGGCGAGCCCAACTAATGTCAACGAGTTGGTCACGCATTGAATTTTGGAACAAATTTTGGGAAACTATAAATGGCCAAAAGGAGAGAGAAAATGCAGCAGATTTTTGTATGAGATTTGTGTATGGTATTTTTGGAAAAGTTTTTGATACTTTTTACCTTGTGAGAAACATCTTATCGTTTTGTAGTTTTAGAATACACTTGTGAAATTGACAATTGAGAGTTGAAATCGAAGTACGTGTTGATTATAGTTGCTTAATTTCAACACATTCATGGATGTTGTCATGAAATATATAACTTATTTATTTTTTATGATGTGTGGCTTAAACCCCAATTCTAGAGGTGCAATTATGGGGTTGAGTGTTGATTTAATGTAGTGGGTTTTGTGTTTGCTCTATTTTGACTGTTATGTATTAATGAATTTAAGCTAATTAGCATGGGGTTAATTCATGGGTTAATGTTGTAAACTTAATCATATTCTCTATATTCAAAAGAGATCAATGTGAGTGGATAATTAGTTTAATACATACAATTTAGGTTTGATTTCTATGGTTTGCTCGAAAGAGATACTATGGTTCAGATCTAGTTGCCCAAATCTGCTCGAAAGAGAGATTCCCGTAAGGTAATGGGTATGATTTATGATTCACAAGGGTTAGACCGAAAGGAGATTCTATGATTTGGTACTATGAGATCTGATGAGTTGTAGACTTACACACATTTGATGTATTTTTAGTTCATGAATTAGTATTTTCAATGCCTAATTATGACTTATTTGATGATATTTTGATGATTTTCAGCTATGAAGGTTAAAGGACAAGGCAAGGATGCATGCATGAAAGAAAGACCAAAACCATTGGAGGAAGTATAAATTCCATGCTAAAGGTCACCTAACCAAAATGGCGGATCTCCCAAGTGGTCTGACCTCGCCCAAAGTAATAGTGCTCACAATTGAAGATGTTCAATGCAGGTCGATGAACTAAAAAGTAAAATGGTTACTCGCTGAAGTTGAAGGGCGAACAATATGACCATCGCCGAAGGTGACATGACTTTGATGAAAAATGAAGGCTTAAAAGGTGAACAAAAGTGGTAATTCGGTGATCCGTCGAATGTGAAAGGTAGAATCGATTGAGTTCGCCAACTGAGGTTTCAAACACCTAAAGCACAAAATAAAAGAAAGGAGAGCTAAGGAACAGACGACGATCCACCGATCCTGTTTGGCGAGCCCGACTAATGTTGTCGAGTTGTTCATGTAGTGAATTTTGAGAAACTATAAATAGTCCAAAGAACAGAGAAAATAGAGAATTAGAGAGTGAGTTTTTAGAGAGTTTTTAGGGAAATCTTTTGAAATGTTTTTGAGAGCTTTTGGAATAAGAGTTTTTTAGAGTTTTTATATATAACGTCTTACCTTTTGAAAAACATTTTTAGTTTTGGGGTTTTAAATTTCACTCTTGAAATTGAAAATTAGATGTTGAAATCAAAGTATGTGTTGATTATAAATGCTTAATTTCATCACATTCATGACCTCTATCATGATAGGTATAATTTCTTTACTCTTTATTATGTGTGTCTAAACCCCAATTCTAGGGTGCAATTATGGGGTTAGGTGCTGATTTAATGTAGTGTGTATTGTATTTTTCTCTATTATATTGTTGTGCATTCATGGATTTAGGCTAATTAGCACGAGGTTAACTCATGTTCGTAAACTTCCTCCTATTCTCGGTCTCTGATTGATTCTCGAAGGATATTTATTGGAGTGGGTAATTAGTTTAATACATGAAATTTAGAGTTTAATTTCAATAGTTTGCTTGGAAGAGAGATTATGGTTCAGATCTATTTGCCCAAATCTACTCCAAAGAGAGATCCCATAAGGTAATGGATTGATTTATAAGTCACATAGATTAGACCAAAAGGAGACTCTACGAATTGGTACTATGAGATCGAAAGAAGATTAGTGTTATCGAAGATGACCCAACCTATCCAAGATTGTTTACACTACAAAAAAACTGCTAAATTGTGGCGGTTAATTT